>NW_026273338.1:0-47500 GCF_020536995.1 Dreissena polymorpha | reverse complement strand
GAAAAATTTACACCTTTTGCACAAGTAATGTTATATACCAGTCGTGATATTTTAATCAATATAAACTTATAATTGTAAAAAATACGGTATTTTGGAACTTTTCTTTTTTCGTCAATCGCGGTTGACGGTCCCTTTAAGATATTATGAGCGAATAGACTAACAACGATACACACATTAATCAAGAAATATCATCGACAATGTTTTGTCACGATTTCGTTATGTATCAAGTTAATGCATGTCATTGTATTACAATTGGGATAAATCACTGATATTACGTGTACACGAGTGTCACAAAAGCTTGAACGCTTTGTGGATTTATCTATTTTTTGATTGCTTATTAACTTTTTGTCAAGTTTACGTTATAATAAGAGCATTTATATCAACCTCCATTCGAATATGGTTTCTGTTGATCAATCATGATATGAAAACATTAATAACTATAACCTACTAACTATGACCTACTATTTTCGGTCGAAAAAAAATCCTGGTGACCTTAGATTTATTTTTCATTGAATCCAAGTAAATTAATAAAATGGATAACAATGTTCAATTTAATTTTTTTTGTTTTATTGTAGAAGATTTAATTGCATTATTAATAAACAAGGGTTAAACATATTAGCATAAACGTTGTGGTATGTGTATTCGGATATTTCTATATTAAAAATACAAATGTATATACACATGCATTAAAACGACAATATAACACGCATATATAATAGCTCATATTTAGAATTGTATTCAGTTAAGCTATATCTAATTTTCTTAAATATATGATAGTGTCTGCAATAATGTTATTTCATACTTAACATGTACATACAAATCAAACACATGATATGCTGTAAACCTAAATTACGGTTTCTTTCGCAAATACGATTCCATTAAGTTAAATATTTTAGTGGCCACAGCCGATTCAAAATCGATTGTTCCTTCACCGTACTCAAATTTCCTTCCAACATCGATGCTTAAAACGTCAGCTGCTTGATTGCTAAATTTCCGTATTAATTTGAACGGTATTGAAACAATGCTGACTTTGGAGTCCGCGTCTTCAATGAACATCCTTTCAGTCCTGACAGCCAAGACTCGCTTGCCGACAACGTTTATTTTTACTGCCAGAGGAGTGTTTTGTACTGTCACGTGAATTTTTTTAACTGAAATGAGAAAACGATAACAATTATAAGTGATATGTAGAAAAAGACAATGGTTCTTTAATATACCAATATATTATAAAAACACTCTATATATTAAAGGGAAAGTCAAACAAACGCACAGGATAGAACTTCTACTACTATTTTTACAACAACACCAACAACAACAACAACTACTACTACTACTACTACTACTAATACTAATACTGATACTAATATTAATACTTATACAACTACTACTGCTTATTCTACTACTTCTATAATTCCATATTAAATATTGTGCTTTACGATTAAGCAAGATCGGAAATACAAAGTGTTCAAACCTTGGATAAAATTCGCTTAGACATTGATCATTTATTACATTAAGTCGAAAGCACGACACACTTACTTCTAGGTGGAACCAATGGTGGTTCCATGTTGTGCTCGTTTGTCTTTTTAGTGTTGACACTTTTGTCATTCTGTAAAGATTCTCCTTTACCATCAGGTTGCTTTTCATTTTCACGTCCCTCACCCTTTGTGTAAAAGAAGTCATCGATGCGAATCAATTCGTCGCTGTTTTCGAAAGACACACCAATCTCTCGTTTGCATTCTGTGATGTCTGGATCTAGTTTATTGTTGCGCAACTGTGCCTGTAGTTTAAATGAAATTTGTAAGTCGGTGTCAGCATCATCATACTGGGTAAAGCCTTTATCAGCGCCTAAACATTTTGGATTTTCTTTCACAGACGTGTTTTCAAAACTCACCTCTCGTTTGCATTCTTCAATTTTACTCACTTTATATTCGTTGTGATCTTTAAGCAATGTGAACTTATCGTGAAGTTCCACGCATGAATTGCACAAAGCCTGTCTGCATTGTTCACAATAGAAATTGTCCGTGAATAGTTCATTTTTGCATATCATACACAGGACAGGGATATCCTTCCGATTTTCAGAATGTTTGTAACTCATGATTAAAAACGATAGGCAACACACGTCCATAACGTTCAAAATGAATTTGCTTTCATAGCACAATGTTAGCCGAAAATTTTATTTTATTTTTACCTGTTCGCGGTACTGACACGTGATGCATATCTAATATTTTACCTTTTATGTGCACAATATTCATCCTGTATATTTTGTCGACTCTATTGTCTAGCTACACCTTGATGCATTTTCAAGCCATTTACAGCCGAAATCCATTCTTTATATTTAAACTCATCCATTTTGTCTGGTAAACTTTCATGTTAATGAAGTCTTCTTCGATAGAAAAAGTGCATGTTCTTGTATCTGAATTGGTAGGCGGGGGGGAATATCGTCCTGCAACTCATGGATGTTATAGATAATGGATGGAGCTCAAAGTGGAGCTCACTCGTCATAAGAGACTCCTGAATCTTTTCGTCAGCATAGCTGTCTGCTTTTATTTAAACCTATTTACTTTAGCTCTATTGCGTCACGATCCGAAGGCTTTTTGAAACGCTATCGGTCTCTGACACCATATCCAATACGCCACGACCGCCTTCTGTCTAACTCGGGATTAGACCTTTCTCAATACACAAATATTAAATATAGTCCGAATAAATAGATTCTTTAATAACCATTGTTAATTTGTTAATTTGAGATATATACAACTAAAAGAAGTTCTTTCCCTCTCTATTTTAGAAAGGAAATTATTAAATGAATCATAATAACGTAATAGTTTGGGCTAAGATAAAACATGTTCTTACACGTAAACAAAATATTGTATGTCTGTATTATTCTAATTCATATCCCATTTAAAGATCGGAGATTGCCATTGATCAATATTACTTCACCTCCAGAATTCTGCAATGTCAGTATGTATGCTCCATAAGTAAGTCATAAATAATTGATTTATTGTTATACAGTTATACACTTTATTTGTGGTCTACTCAATTTAAGTATCATCCGGTGGCCTGTTGCACAAAACCTGCGTTTTATAGAAACATATGTTTTTGCTGCAGTAAGGTTTTGTGAATGTTTGATAAACGCCTGTGTTTTTAAAAGCCAAACTGCAAGTCGTTTGTGCCAAGCTTACTCAAGGCTGAATCTTAGTACAAGTAGTTTGTACCAAGCTTACTCCAGGCTAAATCTTGGTACAAGTCGTTTGTGCCAGGCTAGCTCCAGGCTAAATCTTAGTACAAGTAGTTTGTGCTAAGCGTACTCCAGGCTAAATCTTGGTACAAGTCGTTTGTGCCAGGCTAGCTCCAGGCTAAATCTTAGTACAAGTCGTTTGTTCCAAGCTAACTCCAGGTTAAATCTTAGAACAAGTCGTTTGTGCCAGGCTAACTTCAGGCTAAATCTTAGTACAAGTCGTTTTTGCCAGTCAAACTCCATGATAAATCTTAGAACAATTCGTTTGTGCCAGACTAATTCCTTGCTTAATCTTTGTACAAGTCGGTTGTGCTAAGCTTACTCTCGGCTAAATCTTGGCACAAGTCGTTTGTGCCAGGCTAACTCCAGGCTAAATCTTAGTACAAGTCGTTTTTGCCAGTCAAACTCCATGCTTAATCCTAGAATAAGTCGTTTGTGCCAGGCTAACTCCTTGCTTAATCTTAGTACAAGTCGTTTGTGCCAAGTACTACTACTACTACTACTACTACTACTACTACTACTACTACTACTACTACTACTACTACTACGACTACTACTACTACTACTACTACTACTACTACTACTACTACTACTACTACTACTACTACTACTACTACTACTACTACTACTACTACTACTACGACTACTACTACTACTACTACTACTACTACTACTACTACTACTACTACTACTACTACTACTACTACTACTACTACTACTACTACTACTACTACTACTACTACTACTACTACTACTACTACTACTACTACTACTACTACTACTACTACTACTACTACTACTACTACTTCTACTACTGCTACTACTACTACTACTACTACTACTACTACTACTACTACTACTACTACTAGTACTACTACTACTACTACTACTACTACTCCTACTACTACTGTTAGGATTTTCGCGCGTCGTCGCACACACGAGGTCGCTGCAATCGTTCACGTTTTATTTGACGTCATATTTATATACTCGTTATTGTACGTTACATTTTGAAAAGTCAGATAAATGTACGAACCTACATAACGCGTAGTTTTCTATTACGATCGCACATTTTGGTGCCGTGATCATTCATTCTTAGCGCACATTTTGGTGCCGTGATCATTCATTCTTAGCGCACATTTTAGTGCCATGAACACACAAATGAACCTACAGAAGTTATTTGCAGCAAGAGACGGACATAGGGCTACACTTGAAGATTTATTCGTGCAACTAGAAACGGGCATGAGCGCGATGCCAATAATATCACTTTAAACAGATATAATGTTTATAAATAACATAATAATAATAATAATAGGTCAGGAGTTTACAGTGGGAATTATTTACAATCGACCTTGGTTTTCATAGATAAACATTGATAAATAACTGGAATCATGAGACTAAAAGTCCATAATGAGTTGTTCAATCGCATAAAACATGACTTTTATACATTTGCATGTTTGTTCTGTATGATAGTCAGAACACTGCTATTATTGTCAAAGTTGTTCATACGATCCATATACGTAGAGAACGTCGTTGCGAAATTATGTTTGATGTTTGTTTATTGTGGTTTGTTATTTGCATTTTTTGGTTGAATTACGAATTAGCAATGGTACTATGACAAATATATACACGCAAATCGCATGCCTTAAATATGAAATCACAAAGCGCTATTTACAAAAAGAAATTCGCAAAATACAACTGTCAAAAATGAATGATTCATCCCAATTGCATAATGACGATCAGTTGGGAAATACAATTAATCGCCCATTTAACAAACTCGAATTGATCGCAGCAACGACAAAACTCACAGTCACATCAAACCTAAAAAATTATTTTCTCGTGATAGAAGTTATATTTATATTAGTATATAGATGATGATCGCCAAATCTTCCATCTAACGTAATGTTAATTGTTGAACGCACAATAAAAAGCAAGTGTTTTCAATTTAAGTAAAAATAAATCCACCCAAACTTTTTCAAAGAAAAGAAAAACAAGCAAGTGCCATTGTATTTAATTACAAATATGGTAAATAAACAACAAGCAATTACGTTGAAACACACAATGCATAATTTACAGAACTATAATTGTCTCGGGCAACTGCTCTGAGTGTTCCTTATGATTATACACTCTTTGTTAAGATTTATTTACATACTAATAAAGTAGCATGCTCAGAATTTTTGTGAACAGAAAAAAACATATTTTAGTCTCTTAAAGACTTACGTTCTTATGCTCAATTTTATTGTGCTGCAAAACGTTGTTATTCTAATGCTCTGGTGAATATTAGATAGAGTTTATTTGGTGTCAGAAGCATTATTTGAACTCAGCTCAAACGTAAATGAATTAGTAAATTATCACATTTATGGGCCGCAAAAAAATGCATGTATTATATAATTGTGTAAATACGACACAAATGTACCTTTTACAGTTAAACACCTATAAAAAAAATCTTATTGTGATTGTTGTTTGTTCCGATAGTAATTTGCCTACACAATGGGGTAGTTAATGATTATTGAGAAATGAGAGGGTGAACATGTGGAGAAGAATATTGAGGTGGCAATCGCGATCTATATAACACACATGCATTAAGTATACTTAACAAATAGTATTTATCTAGCATAGTTTGTTGTAGCCCGAACCAATAACAATATATGGGCGCGTTTTGAGTGTAACATTTAATGACAATAGGCACTAATATGTTGTCTTAATGTTGTAAAGTGTACTTTTCTTACCCCTTGTTGCGTCAAGTGTATTCCTTTCCCATTGATCTGACACAACATGATGATCATCATTAAAATGTCAACCTTAACAGATTCACGTACACTAATTCGTAAAGTTTGGATCTCATAACTAGTTCACTCTGTTCAGTGTACGCTGACTCATTTTAACCAGTGTTGTCTGTGAAAATTGCCCCCCTTCGTCTATACATTCCCTCCTTTTACGGAAAATTATGTTATATATATATACATATATATATATATATATATATATATATATATATATATATATATATATATATATATATATATATATATATTTAAGTCAATAGGTCGTATGTACCTATATTTTTGTAAGAAACAAAATTCGGGGTACAGTTCCAAAATCAGATATTGTATGAAGTATCATCACATGATTGATTATACCGTTGGTGCTTAAAAGCGGTTACCGTTGGTTGATGTCAGGTTTGGATTTGTACGTTTTTCACTGACGTGTAGCCAATAACTATGACATACAATACAGTATAAAACATACAAACTTTCAAATGACATTATTAAAGCTGTTGTCATTTACTTGATGGGTAAATGCAAAGAATGGGGTCTTAAACCAGTAAGCTGTTATTACATTTTAATCCAAACACACCAAATTTTTATATAAAAAATTTATAAAAGTAAGTATTGAAGTAGTTCAATAAAGCACCAACGATCAGGTCGTTTATCGTGAATGCAAATAAACAACAGTAAAAGTTTCTCAAAGACTGGTGTAAAAATATTAATATTTTAGAGGTCACCGCTAGTGAATATTGCTACACAGGCATATTGAATTGGGAAGTCTGCAGGTGGGGTTGCTGCGATGGGAGCGATGGATACTCAATATGTTGCGAACAAACGTGAGTACTGTTGTGGACCCGTAAATAACATGATGCTTCAGGTATATCTAAATTTCAAGTGCATTTAACTTGGGTGTTTTGCAAAGTTTTAGTATATATGTTTTTATATTATGTACATTTCATGTTTGAGTGACTGAACCGCCTTAGGTTTGGTTGGTATGCTTAAACAGTATTGCGTTGTACAGAGCGTTTTTTTTTAGCGGAAGCCAGTGTCAAGATCCTTTTTGTTGGTACTGTACAATGTAAGATGATGCATATATTGTCCAGAATTTAAATGACTTCGATCGGTTGCTGTTAAGGGCCATACATACGGTCAGTATTTTATTTTCTTCAAAAGACGTATAAACACAATGTATAGTGTCATTCATATATGAATATGTATAGTAATATTTGACTGCTACACTCGTTAAGAAAGAAAAAAAACTATAATTATAAACATTTTTTTTAAACAAAAAAAGTACCAAAAGTGTTTGAATCCGCAGCCCAAAAATCAATTTTAATTTATGTAACATTCTCCTGTTAAGGTTTTCTTGTTACAAAAGTACAATGTTGTGTGCATTGTACGCCTCTGAATGTAACTTCAAATGAAAGATGTGAATAATGAATATACCACTTGTTGGTATATTTCATAATTGTGTTACAATTTATCATATATTTTTAATCTCATTACAAAGTATTGGATTACATCATATTGTGGACCTAAAGAGATCAAGGCAAATAATTGTGCATTTATAATTCATTACAAAATCAATAATGAATATAAATATTGGGTATGTGAATTAATAAATTAAGCATGCTAATTATGTATATGAATAAGTAAATGTGCTTGAAATAGCTTGAACTGTTTTCTATGTGTCTTACTCTATAAGGAAAAGAATTTTTTTTACATTTATTGTAACGTACATTACCGAAGTTCTCAATTTAACATTATTTTTTTTTACAATTTGTTTATTAAAATCTGATCTAGCGAGTGAGATCCATGGTAGCGAAGATTGCAAAAGTATACAAGTTTATTTACTGAATATGATTAAACAAAACACAAAGTAAATATTGACAAAAGTTAGCCTACGAATGCAACAAAGTTGATGATCGGCCGAAAACATAAGGGATGATCTTGTAACTGGAAACCAACAACATTTGTACTTCTAACCTTACTGTTAAAAATACATTCATTCAGATGTGTGACTATTTTGTTTCCGACATTCACTGAATGCTCAATTAGTCTACAGAGTTGCGATATTCGAATAATGTGGAAATGTTTTGCAATAGCATATAAGCATTCTTAATAGAAAAGTATGCGACCTCCCTTTCAAACGGCATTTCATAACTGCTACAAAATTGGCGCGAAATTGTCACGCCGACTACTTTTTAAAAAGCTCTCTAACAAATTGTTAAAAGCTATCTAACGTATTGTTATTGTCGGTCATTTTCTGGCGTCAAACGGCTATTTAATACAGGTTTAAATAACAGCGACCACGATATATTTTCAGCAGGCCTGATTGCTGGGTCCTTGGCAGGCTCATTGGTCTTAGTCGCAATCGTCGTGTCGATCGTCGTCTGTTGTGTATACTGCGTGCGCAGATCTTCAGGCACCAGTGGACAAGTGCTCGGAAACGCAAGTGAGTAATATACTATCCAGTAGATCAATCTGAGCTTATAATGATTTAAACTCATACCAACTAGTTATAATAGGACTAAGTTTGAATGACTGAGTACAAACCATAGCAAAATTTCCATTTGTTCATTGACATTTTACAAACATTATCAGTTCTTTTTTTCGATATTAGTTTTAAATCTGAAAAAAATAGTAATCAAAATTTCGTGTGTGTGACTATGGATTTGCTCTTTCAGCGATTGTACAAGCAGCCGTAGTGACATCGTCTAACCTGACCTATGGGCCACCACAGTCCTACCCGATGCAGACGACCCAGATGGCGTTAGTGTCAGCTCCACCCCTACAGGGCAGCGGTGCCCATCCCGGGTCCACAATGGGATCCGAACCACCCCCGTATTCTATGCAGCCGTCATCTTACTCACCGCAACGATATTAGAACACCATCAGAACTGCTAACTTGTGTTTTTCTAGCTGACATGATTGATTTCCTTGTTATGTTTTTGTTTCATATTTTTTGTATTCATTCCGACAAATAGCAAACAAATGTATATAATTATTCAATGCCATGTTTATAATAAACTTTACTTCATTTCTTATTTCTGATGTGTGCCCTTCGATGAATCGATGGACATGGTTTTCATGTGCCATGTTTATTGCTTGTGATACAACTATTTATATATTTCAGAACTAATTGAACTTACAATTTGAAATATCTTAAACTTGACCATGAAGATATAAGTAATTATTGGCCTGACACAGTTTTAAGGTGAACGTGACATTTCTGGAAAAACATAGTGTTGGGTTGATTTAATTTTAGTATGGAAGGGCATAAACCTTTCGGATGTATAAAGAATTATTTTTGGGTCAAACCATTTGATAATTTTCGATGTTTGGAAACAAATATTTAATGTTAATTTGAATGCTCGTTTATATATTGTAAATAGCAAATGAAGATAAAGCGTGTTTGTCATTGAACGTTCAAACAAAAAAATTAGTTGAACAATATGAAATATTGATTTAATAGTTTAGCCTTTTATTAATTAATATACTGTTTGTAAAACGTATGCAAGTTTGATAATTTATCCGATGAATGTCTAAGAGATTGTATGTCCTTATATGAAGATGTAACGAGCATTTTGCAATACTTTCATTAAACCTATAAATACACTGCCTTAACGACGAGATTTATAACAAAATTTCGGACTTCATAGTATATTTATAAATGCATTCATAATGGTTGATACAGGTTGTTATCAGCGGTAGTGGTTTGAAACGAAACGACGCGCTTAGCTGTTTATGTCAACTGACTAAGCGATATATCTGCGTACATTGAAACACGTATTTATCTTTAAAAAGCCGCGTTATATAAACGACTTGAATGTTTCGTAATTGTGAGTTCATTTAAGGACACGACATCGGTACATATATCAATAACAAAAATGGCAATTTCAACTCTACAGAAATTCTTAGTTTTGGCTGTCGGAATACACGGTAAGTTAGGTGTTAAATTCAATTGATATACTTTATACCAAAACTTAAGACGTTATGGCTATTTGTTTTGTTTTTAAATCAAGAAAATTATTATCACGATCTTGTGAAAAGTTGTATTTTCTCAAATCTTAAGTTCATAAAATCTCGAGAACATATGGGAATAATATATTGTATTCGCTTGCTTTATAATTTACCAGCATACATTAACATTTAAAATAGTATGCTTGGTTAATGAAGTAACAACGTCAAAATAAGGTGTGGCATTTTATGTAATTACTCGGCGAACAGCGAAAATGTCAGGTATCATATAATGCACATTGTTGTAAATATTGAATAGCCAATATATAGAATTGAAACAAAGAAACGCCTGACATAAACTGTTTGCAACAAATTTGCAAATGCAGTAATTCAATGCTTAAATACCAAAAACATTTCAATTGTCCAACGTTTTATCTGGTATATTTCAAATCATATTTGCGTCGACAGAAGCAATCGCACACTGTGTTTGCCAACCGACTCACACATTAATTGAAATATTATTTATTGAAGTATCTACTGTTATTTAATTAAAACTAGTCAACGCGTGTTTATATAAGTTAACGCTTAAGTACAACTATGATTATACGTGTAAATGTAACAAATACAATACTAGGCGTTTAGATATATTGACTTGTTAACTAAAACATAAAACACATGCAAGTTCTAGATAAAATTATTTGCGGAAATTACACGAAACGAGGTATTTATGTTCACCCGTATGTAGAAAACACAACAAAAACAAACAATCTGTAACGTTGCTTTATGAAAAAAAACAACTTGAGATAGCATTATCGAAGGTTGTTGAATCACGAATTTCTTCCCTGTTAAGATAATGCTTTGAAACGTATTTCTATATCAGGATGTAAATATTGATTTTGATTATCTACGAACTTTGACAACTCATGTTTTCGAAAAGCACATCGGTATGTTAATTTACATTTGAATTGCTGACGTGTATTATGGATTGTCACGTTAAAACAAATCGATTCAGGCAGTTTAAAGCAGACATATCAAAGAACAAAACAATATAAACGATAAACAAACAAAACATTTATTGATTTGCATCTCATTATTTTGTAAATGTTAATTCCTTCATGAGGCGAGATTGTTATGAACCGCTTGTTTATACGGTTGCTTGTTGCGCAGCGTCAGTCATGCATGAACAGTAAACGGAAAAAGATTTTATGAAGGAAGGACCGTTCACAGCGCAGTGACTAATTAACTCGCGCACTGATGCAATGCTTATGAAATATCTTAAGTAACATCCTGGTGCTAACCTCTTTAATCATAGTGCAGTCAAACGCATTATGATTCAAAAGCAAAAATACGTGAAATCCGTTAAGGAAAAAAACAATATTTAAGCATGACTTACACTTATTAATTTGAATATAAGAATACCCTTCGAAACACCGATGATAAAGCATGGAACTATTTCATTTTTAATACTTACACATTTTTATGTTTCTAAATGAAGAAGTCTAAGTACTTAAACCACGAAAGCAGCAACACCTATGATAAGATGTTTAAAAAAGTATTTAATTTCAAATACCGGTTGTAATAGTATTTTATGTATGCCGTGTCAATTCAATGGCGGATATTGCAACACAGTGGATCAAAATGTTTGAAGATATGGGTAAAACATCGCAACACACGCACAATGATTTAAATCATTGTATGCCCCCGGATCGAATGATCGGAGTTATATTGTTTTTTGACTGTCTATCTGTCTGTCATTGTATGTGTGTGTCTGTCCCAAAACTTTAATATTGCTCAAAAAACGAAAACTCTTAGGTTAATGTTCTTTAAACTTTACATGTGCATGCATCTCATTGAGATCTACTATCAAACATGGTTTGCGGTCACTTAGTCAAAGGTCAAGGTCACTGTGACCTTTACATAAAAATATAACTTTGTTTCTAAAATAGCTGCCGTGCGGCTTTAAAGCGCAGTAGGAGGCATTGTGTTTCACAAACACAGCTTTTGTGTATTATTATTTGTGGGTGTGGTTAGGTTCCTCTGCTGTCAGAAAATGAAGTGACCGAGTTTTGTAGTAGAAGCCCAAATACTACAGGGTCGGATAAATAAAGTAACATATCATATCATCCGGGTTGTAATATATATATGTATAAATATATATATATATATATATATATATATATATATATATATATATATATATATATATATATATATATGGCAAACACATCAATGAACATTTCAAATGTGTCTAAGGCATTTCGTATTTATAAAATCCATATGTGTTATGAACAGAGGTTACAGCTGGTCAGTGGTGTTTCGTACAGAAATCATTCGGCTCTGCGATTGAGTATAAGTACTGCAGTTGGGGATGCTGCACCGACAACTATGGGACACTGCTGTGAACAAACGTATGTAAAGTAACACAACTTTTTTCTGTTTATACAATACATTTAGATTATAACATTAAAATGTTTCGCTAATGTAAATATAAGTGTAATATTCTGACATAGTTAAGTATGTCATTTTTATATTGAAGTTAGATCACATATATATATATATATATATATATATATATATATATATATATATACATATATATATATATATATAGTTAATTAAAGGCAATATCGCAACCGTGTTTGAACAATAAGACTTAAAGAACGTATATTAAATTAAGTTTTCTTCTGTTTAAACCGAAGATTCAAATAACCAACTTGCAGTGATTAAATTGTCTGAGTACGTGTGCGTCACGTTATATGGTAACATGTGCATTTGATGTTATTTCAGTAATATTGGAGTTCCGGTCGGCAGCATAGTAGGAGGCGTGATCGGTCTGATAGTGCTGGTGTCGATACTGGTTGCCTGCTGTTGTATCATGAAACGGCAGCGAGCCCGCCAGGGGCAGGTTTTTTCCCCAGCAAGTAAGTTATATCTCCTTTCTTTCAGTTTAAAAATAAAGTGCTATATTGAGTTCAATAAGTTACTGAAGAGGTGGATTGCATTTAAAACATGGGGAAATACGCAAATATAATGAGTTTGTAATATTTGAATAATCAAATATACCAAATAATAATATTAACACTATTATATTGTTACATTAATCCCCATGTCATGTAATCAGAAAAAGATTAACACATTTAACACATTGTGTTAACTCAATATACATTGAGATGTTTTGCGGAAAGGTACATTGACTTAATGTTTGTGTTGTTCAGTTTAAAAACCTTCCTTTACAGTGAAAGAAATATGAAATTTTGTTATTTATAGATGTCCAACCCGTTTACGGTGCCCCCGGTTCACAGATGGCATACGTACAGCAACCGTACCAGCCTCACCCTATTCAAACAACCAACATGCTGCCAGGTTACGGTTCAGCATCCACTCAACCGATGCAGTCATGGCAACCGCCACCATATGAGGAGGTGAACAAGGGTTTGAAGCCTTGATAAGACTTATTCATTACGAATAGTGATGTTTCAAGTCTTAACATACTGTACGTGTGCGTTTGTATATACGTACGAACATATCGTATACTGTATTTATTCGTGTTTGATTATATCGCCCTTGCTTAACAATGTTTGTAAAACATGCCACTATCAGATAATAATAAAAGATGAAATTAAACCTGGCAACGAAAATTATATTTAAATACATTTGGAGATTTGGAATTGAAATATACACAAACACCAATAAATTAATGGTCCCTTTTTATTTTAAGAAAAAACTACAAACTGTTTTGATCAACAAGAAGAGGACCGTTTTGAAAATTGTGCCGATCTATTTATAAAGGCGTAAGTTATTTTGATGCATAATCTAAACAAACGACGCTTTATAAGCGTTAGATAAAACTGAATTTGATTAAGCGTTTTTTTTTTCAAATTCTTAAACACATGACTCGAATTTATTAAATCTGAGCAAATTAATTATCCGTAGTGTTAAAACAATAGTTCAGTACAAAAGTTTGCTTTTTTATACAATAAGAAGTAGTAAATACCGGTTATATATCTAAGTATCAAACTTCAAACTTTATAGGCATAAGTGTCCACTTGAACCGCGTATGAAAAAAGTGGGACAGTACAGCTTTTAAAAAACATTTTTTTAAATATTGCGTTGCTCCATCTTTTTAAAGAAAACAGTTTAAAATATAAAAATGTAACTAGATAAACGAATATCTTGAATATACAATAATAAAAAATACCCTACTAAGAAGGTCTCGCGGGGAAGTAGTCCTCGCGGTATTTTTGAAAAATAGCCTCCTGCGTTCACCATATTCGTGTTGCTGTCAACTTGTTGTAAAAGAGATTTTACCCGGAAAAAAAATTCTGGAAGTATATTTTTATTTAATTTGATCTCATTTAATTTTGTTTAGGTTCACACGAAGGCACAGACCCACATGTTATATTTTCAACCGCAATAAACATATACGCACCCAATTTTAAGTTGCTAAGTACTTTATATTCAGTCTTTTGAATGTATTTGGTGATGTGCGTTAAATTGCCCTGCCTGTTATTTTGATTTGGTTTTGCAAGTTATCACTGTCCGTGTCAGTATGATATAATGTTTGACAAATACATCATATAAGTGCCTGCTCATGGTTGCAGAGTTAAATGTAAAATGGTCGCATACAGCGGATGCAAATTTGTGAAAAAGGTGCGAGATAGGGAGGGCTCTCTTGGTACAATGAAGTTGGTATGATTAACCATCTGCGAATAATCTTGAATTGATAGTTGTTTCTGCTAAACATCATAGTTCGTGATGTGTTTCTTAGACGACTCGTGAGTTTAAGAGCGTAATCCATGTAAACATTCATCTCGAAATAGAGATGCACCGATGTCCTATTGTATTCCAAGACACGATTTTTCTCCGGTTTTCATCTCCGAACGCAAAACTCAAGGATTAAGATGAAATATCTTCGGAATCCCAATAGTCTATTTCTTGGCAAAATGGTTAACATGCAGAATATCAGATATAGAAGAAATACTTCTAAGCGTGCGAAGTCACCAGAAAATAGCAGCTCCGTCAGCTGACATGCCAAGCCACCTTTATTTTTTCGCATTATTTTTCTCGACTCAATCAAGGCCTTTACGAAATCCGTGTCCGCCATTTCCGTCTTACTCGAAACATTTACCGACCGCCAAGCGATTGAAATCTCAAGAGACATTCCAGGTAAGAAGCGATTGAAAAAACTAAACGGTGGCCACCAATCCAGACCTTCGCTCCTGTGATCAAGGATTCGCTTTTCTACTCGACATCAGAGCCTCTCACAACCATACAATGAAGCAAATAACGCCAACACGATATTCACGGCATTTAGCGAAGCCAATAACGAATATTGTTAAGCCCTGCGTAAACCTTTCCCAATTTATCTTCACCTCAATACACAGCAACCTCACCAGCACCTTCGTCAACTACCGATATGTCATTGGCACCTCGACTTACATCAATTATTCAAAAATCTTTAATTATGGTTACATCTGAAGCCGCACGACAAGCCACTCATTCTACACTATTCGTTTGTAAACAACACAGACCAGTTCGTGAATCCCTTCTCAAAACCGACGCCATTACTTTCTAACTCATCAACTATTAGTACCTAACCACGTCATCCTTTCACCAGTACATGACGACTTTCACAAACCTAATTATGCACCACCACTTCAGAATAGCAACTATTCTCTTTTTGACCTTCTAACGATAAGGTCCTGGCGGGAGATGTTTTTTTGATGACCATTATGTGAAACGGACAATTCCCCTACTCGAAAAAGATAAAAAAATGCCATGAGAAACATGGCCTTTAACAAGACCCGATTGTAATGGTCTTTACCGTTTGAACGAATGGCACATAGTAACGTTTGAATATTGGCAATAGTGAAAGGCAGTCGTTTATCCGCGGATGAAGTGCGGCGTAAACTGTATAGTAACTTTTTGATCATGAATGATTCTGTGGGGTTCGCCAAATTGTACAATTTATGAATGTAACCTAGTGCCGAAACATATGTGGAGATAGTGCTAGCCTGGAGGCACAAATTGTGACAGTATGCAATAAATTGTGCTAAACGATCAGTTGTAATTGGCAGGCAGTTTGACATAGGATAATGTGAAGAATGGAAACGTTGGTTTTGAAGGAAAGCATTTTTGTAGCTGGCTTTTGTGGAAGGAGCCAGAAATTTGTCCAACAAATTGTATACTGTTTGATTTAAAGTATGAACTGATTCTCTGGAATGTGTGTTGGAAGCAGGTCCATGTGGGGAGCCATTTCCTTGAATTTGGAGATCTGTAAACGAGAAAGGAGATCAGGTAATAAATTGTACTTTCCAGAAATATGTTGTGCTTGTATCAAGATATTGTAAGTCATACAGGCTAAGACTACGCGGCGTACTAAAGACATAATTACTGATACACGGCATGATTGTTTAATTATAATATGTACCACCGCCTTATTTTCGGTGTGCAAAATTATGCACCGATTGCGAAGCTGATGACACCAAATTTCCAAAGAAAGATAAATGGGAAATAACTCTTTAAAGGTAATGTCTAACTCTAACCATGTTTTAGGCCATGTACCTGAAAACCATTTTGACCCAAAAGTGGCTCCGAAACCTGAGGTTCCGGATGCATACGTGTGGAGATGTAAAGTATCGGACGTGAGCCAGCGTTGTTCATTTAGTAATTGTTCAGCATTGAAGTGTTCAAGGAACAACTGCAAAGCATGAAGGTCCCTGCGGCTCTCTTTGTTAAGAGTAATGTGGTGATGAGGTTTGGAGACATTCAGTGTCAAATCTATGAGTCTACGTAAAAAACTGCGACCTGGGACTATCACTTGGCAGCAGAAATTTAGAAGACCATGAAGGGATTGAAGTTCTTTAAGGGTGACTTGAGCTTAAAAGGTTCCTAGCTTTATTTAACTTATCTTCGAGAAGTCGCGCTTCCATAAGAATGGAGTCCAATTCAAGACCCATAAATGAAATTATTGGAGTAGCCGTGACTTTTTTTCTGTTTAATGGGAACTCCAATATGTGCACAGAAACTTAAAACAATATCCAAACTAGTATGACAAATAGGATAATGTTTTGGACCCATGAATAAAAAATCGTCGAGAATGTGCAATATATGGGGGATGTTCAAATGTGATACAGAAATAAAATGTAAACCTGAACTGAAACGTTCAAAAAATTGCACATGAAGATGAGGCACCCATAGGGAGACAAGTATCATAATAGTAGCTATTCTGAAATTGAATGCCGAGTAAATGATGGTCAGAGTGGTGAATTGGAATTAACCTAAAAGCGGAATCAATATCTGTTTTGCTGAAAAGAGTACCTGGGCCAAGACAAAACAAGATGGAAACAGCATCATCAAATGAGCAGTAGGAAACAGTGGAGAGTTCTGGTTCAATGAAATCATTAATGGATTGACCTGGAGGATGGCTAAGGTGGTGGATCAACCGATATTGCCCAGACGATTTTTTGGGTACTACTCCAATTGGGCTAATACGAACATTTCTAAAGGAGGGGTTGGGAATGGACCATGAATGCGACCAGCTAGAAGTTCATCCTGAAATTTGCAATGTACGATATCAGGTTGATCCTTACATGATTTGAGATTGGTGGCTGAACAAGGGACCCGGGGACCTAAGTAACCTAGTTTAAAACCGCAAGTAAAACCGTCAATCAAAATTGGCCCAGAGGTAACCAGACAAGTAAGGGGCAAGAATTGAAATCAAAACCGGGGTGACAACGGGTGGTTTACTTGGTGGGTTTTGAGGGCTTGGGAGAGGAGAGGGCTCTAGCCGCGTGCTCTTTAGAAGGGAAGGAGCATTTGTATGAAGGGTGGGAACCTCTGCAGAAACCGCAGACCTGGGGTGGGGGCAAGAGGGGTTGTGGAAGAGGGAGCGTTTGTTGTAGTTGAAACAGATCTTGTCCACAAATTTCCTGTAGGGCGAAGATTGTTTGAACGGGCCTCGGTAAGAGGTTCGTTTAGGGCAAAAGGAAGGGCTTGAGGGAACGGACGTACAGGCCATCAACAAAAACTCAGTGTATAACCTGTCCAAGGGATGGGGAATTGATTCTCTGAGCAGGCGGAATTGTGTATCTTAGTTAAGGAAGGCTTAAGCCTGGCCGACGGGTGGCAATGTCCCGGACAATCTCCATGTATTTTAATAAAGCCTGAGTTTCAGACGGATATTTGAATGAATATACTGCCATGAAACGGATCATGGCAGCTGTACCATTTTTCAATGTTTGTAATTTTCTTGAGGTTTGATTTAGGAATAAAGGAAATCTGCGAGTCGTTGTCTAGTTGTAATGTGTATTGTTGGGACTGTTGAGACAACGCCGAAGGAAGTAGCAATGCCATCTCCACATATTTGTTATGCCAAATGTCTTTGCATACAGACTTCTTGATCTGCCTCATTATTGGGTTACTTAAAGGCTCAGCAAAAAGTTGGCCAGTACCTGGTTTGATGTCCCTGGCATGAGCATGTACAGCCTGGAGAAATGAGAAGCCTGGATCCTCATCGGAGGAACTCGAGTCATCCATGTGATTGTCAACAGTGGGCATTGTTGGAAGATTGCCAATGCTTGGGTGCCCAAAGGTCAAAAGTTGTTGTACATCAGATGTTGCACTTTGAATGTCTGAATGACCCTGTGATGTGTTGAAGTGTTGTGTGGAGGAGACTGTTGCTGTGAACGGGTATGCCCGGTTGTCAGGAATGGTGGGGATTGAAAACCCTCGTGTCTGGTCCGCCACTGGCTCCTCTGTTGGCCTTGCTGGCACGGAGATTGTTTGATCGCCATTGGCTGTCGAGCCCTTGCAGCAGGCACATGTGGTAGACGTGGCCGTCTTTTTGCGTGTGCTTTTCCTTTTCATCTGGAAAACATAATGAACCTGAATAACTCAGATTAAGTATAGACATAAGTCCTTCTTAGTGAACAATAACCTCAATATTAGCCTGAACAGAAAAATTTGACATAATATAGGTGAATATAAACTTGGCCTGAACTAAATAACTTAAATCGGGCACAAACATAGTTCTTGCGTAGAGAACTAAAACATCAATACTAGCCTGAACTGTATAGCTAAAATCAGGCATAATATTGGAAAATATAAACTTGGCCTGAACTGAATAACTAAAACCAGGCACAAACATAGTTCTTGCGTAGAGAACCATAACATCAATATTAGCCTGAACTGAATAACTGATTTACGGCTGCAACAAAACCCATATCTACAGTGTGTAATGCAACAACGTGTGAGGGCGTGGATGGCGCGGGGGGATGCACACGGTCATTCGAGTTGTGTGATTTAGTAGGACGGCCTGAGAAGGCAAACTGCGATGTGCGTTATTGAACAATCAAGGACTTTCTACGCACAGATTGAACAAACTTAATCACATAAACGTGTCGGTATTTTTAATTGTCACGTTATTTTGTTGACTGAGACATGGGCACATTGGTTAACGGACCAGCATTTGACGAACTAAACAGAGCTGGAAACTTGAAAACTAGTAAACGAGCGCCAGGTGGTATATTTGTATATATACGAAATAAATATGTTAGTGAAAATATTTTATTTTTCAGTCTCAAGATAATATTATTTACGTTAAACTTGAGGCGTCAAAAGTGTTTCTAAGTAATGATTGATATATATGTCTGTGCAAGCTGTACCTGGAGGACGTTCTGGGACAAGCATTTCTTGATTATCAAATATTTGACCGATTATTAAAATTTATGATTGATATTGACTCCAAAAATGTTAGCGGTTTGTATTTTATTGTTTTTGGCTACATGAACGCGCACGCATCCGATTTGTCAGATTAGGTGCAAATTAAAGCTCTATAATATTTATTTTCTAGCTGAGGATTATACTTTTGATGAATGTAAGATACGCTTTTCTCTAGACGAGAAGCGTTTCAATAGTAACGGAGTGTATTTGTTAGATCACTCAAACAGGGTTGCTTATTTTGAACGGCAGAATATGTCGGGATTTGGAGGGTAAATATACCTATATTGGTAGAACTGGTTCGAGTGTGGTTGACTATTAGCCACCGAAAATGTATTGCAATATATTGATACATTGTGTGTTCATGAACCAAATATTTTATCTGATCATTGTTTAAAGTTTTTCTCTTTTTCTTTTAATGGTTCAACATTAAACATCTTATACTGAAGTGTTTGACTAAGCAATATTTATTGATAAACTGAATGTGTGGGCGAAAGTGCAATTAATTGTTGCAGTGCAAATGATATTGATGTATGCATAAGTTATTTTGGCGATATTTGTGATGAAGTACTTTTCCATTTATTTAAACGGAAACATAGGTCTCAGGGTCAGGAATCCCTTTAAAGATTGGTAAAAGATGGTTTAATGACGAGTTTGCAGAGAAGAAAACTAATTTCAACAGACACTTACATTGTTTTAGAAACAATACAACGATGAAAATAAACGAAATTGTATTGATGCAAGAACCCAGTCAGCACTCTTTTACACCGATGACGATGTTCTGCACTGTATTGAACGCTATGAAAATAATGAATTGAAAATAATGTTCGAAGAATTAAAGTTTCCAATTTCAATGAACGAAAATATAAAAAAACTCTTAAAGAAACTCATCCTAGTAAATGCGAAGGGTCTGATTTGTACTTGAATGCATTTTGTCTTCTTGGTCAAGACGTTCTTTGACCTTAGTTACATATGTTTTGTTAAATAAAGTTATTACATTAGGTTGTTTCCCATCTTCATGGTCTGAGGGTTACGTAATACCATTACATATAAAGTCAATTATTACAGAGGTGTTACTCTTCCAATTACTTTTGGAAAACTTGAATAAAATTCTCAATAACAGATGAACTGATTGGGCCGAACGATGTGTGTATACATTGAAGCGCAGGCTGGGTTTCGGTCAGAAATGTGTACTGTCGATAATGTATTTGTATTGCACGGCTTATTAACGCATGTAATTAATAAAGGTTAACACTTGTATTGTGCTTTTATAGATTTCTCTAAAGCCTCTGATTAAATTGTATAAGATAATCTATGGTAAAAATTAATTCAATTGCGTATATGTGGAAATATTCTTAATGCAATCAATGTATAACGCCATGAAAACAAAACTCAAACAAGGCAATACGTTGAGCGACAGCTTTTAATGTATGCTTGGTGTAGGGCAGGGTGAATGTTATCGCTAATATTGTTTGCATTGTATCTTAATTATTTGAAACCTGAATTTTACATGACATGTATTGTAGACCTTGAGCTGCATTATGACCTTGCTCTCCCCAAGGTGAAATTTTCAAGGTCATGTTTTTCTTAACTCTCTAGGTTGTTGGCATTTCCTGGCAAAAGTTTTCAAATTTTTTGGGGGGCTTTACCCAGTTATGGGACTTTGAAACGCATACCACTTATTTTGCCTTTTTATTCTTTTCAAACTCGCAATACTGCTGTTATGTATTCTTTTAAAGCAATATTGTTTCAAAATAATTGGTGCCCTAGCATATTCTATCGAATTGAGACATTGTGAATGACAAATCTACCTACATAGTGTTTCCTTGACACACACAAATTGTAATTATTAACTTTTTTTACATAAAGTTACGTCCCTTTGTTTGGATACGTTCATTTTATTGATTTTCTACAGACGAAACCAAAGTTTTGACTTTCCAAATGTCATGAAAAGTTACGTGGATTTATTTTCTTAATTATTTGATCAGTTTTGGTAAATCAGAAATACATTTTCGTGAATTAAAAAAGTAAATAATTATAATTAATCCGAAATATGATGTTCTATCAACTGTAAGGTTTTCATACTGCAAGGTTTGTACTGCTGGGAATGCAAGTAAATTTATCACACCTCAGGCTGTGTTGATGAATTTGCTCAATTGGCTCTATATATTTGTTCCAATGGTTATTATTATGTTCACATTTATATAGCTCTCTCTCTTTATCCAAGACAATGTCATTACTGTTTCTACTTTAAATAATACAGACAACAGCAATTAGCAATTTTCATTTGAACTTAGACTGTGAGAGAGGAACAAAATATTATGTGTACAAGTTAACTCCGTTTTATTTATATATATATAGTTTCCCAAAACGTAAAGATGTAGCAAAAAAGGTCAACATACAAATCCTCAACACATAGACCCGAACACTTTCTTAGTAATCTGCCCGCACAATTGGACTTGGGTCCAGGGAATACACAGATGAAGTTACCAGTTGTTCACCAATCAAGGTCATGTTTCAAAGCGGATAAATTCATTACCTGATGATGATGACAATCAGCACTCTACAACAAAGTACAGGATCCTTAAATGCTACCCGCTGCTCTGTTTCCAGTCGATAGTTTCATTTTTGTGACAAAAGTAGTATTGAAGTTAAAGGCTGCAATGAAAAATTAACTAAATGTGTTACAAAATGTGCTTAGGCAATTTTAATAATATGTTATCAAAATAGTCGTTATTTACCAGTTAACGGCTTCTTTGAATTATAAGAAACACTATTTACATGCGATTTTTTTTTCCAATTGAACCAGTTTTGCGATTATTTTTTTCCCCAAAATGGGGTTTTTCACGACGCGAAATTCCCAAAATTCCAGTGTGGCGTTTTCCCAAAATGGAGCGGGAAAGGCCTGCAAGGTGAAAAGCAGTCGCAATCTTTCAAGCGTGCAAGTGTGTACATGCTTTGACCGATATACGGCATATGTCTTGATCGGCATTAGACATTGTATACATACAGCGAGTGCATAATGCGGAACAGCATTCAATGATAGAGAGTTCATATTCTACATTATTTCGCAGTGCAATCGATTTTGGTATACACTTAAAACTGAAAACGACGCGGAATAACACCGATAACATTGACACCAGTTTTTCATGTCGATGAATGTGGTTATAAATAACGACTTAAAGAGTTTTTCATTGGATTCATAATAGCATCTGAAATGTTCGCTTTATCAATATGTTATTCACTTTTTGTGCTACTGGACGGTACAAGCGTACTTGTTTTCATTGTGACATTTCTACTGATCTACTGGTCAACACGCAGACATCCTGGCATACCTCCTGGCCTTGGTCGCTGGCCGATAATCGGTAACCTGGGGTCGCTAGCGGGACCGACAAACTCAAAGTGTTCCGAGATCTTCGCTGCAAATACGGCGACGTATTTGCACTGTATTTTGGTACGGAACTTACCGTTGTACTGAACGGATACGAAGCTATAAAGGACGCGTTCTTAAAACAAGGTCGCTATTTTTCATTTCGACCCGAGAATGACTTCACAGCCCGTTCAATAACCACGGATCTGGTATTCGGCAATGGTCCGGAGTGGAAAGCAAAACGTGTGTACATTATGAACGCTTTCCGTGATATATGTTTTATCAGGAATGGCGCCGTCTTGGAGAAAATTGTACACGAAGAACTAGACTTGCTAATCGACGATATTACACACATCGAGAAACTGTTTTGTCCAAGAAAAACAATGTCACTTAGCTTTGCCAGTGTGATGTTTAACATCCTTCACGGTAAACGACCCGAACGCGGTGATAAACCATTTCAGTGGTATCTTGACGAACTTGACTTGGGGTTTCAGCGCTTTCTTAATACTCAATTGCGGCATTATTGTTTCCCATGGTTGGACAAACTTCCGGGTGACCTGCTTCTATTACAATATATAAGCGACAAATCTGCAAAAATGATCGAGTACTTTGATGAAGTTTTTAAGCAGAGGGAGATGGTTGCCCTACAAGGATCACGAGACTGCTTGTTAGATTTCTTCTTATCCGAGGACTCCCCCTTGGCACGTGACGAGATTTGGAAATGTCATCACGACCTCATGGCGGCGTGGAGCGAAACGTCGGCTACCACACTGAACTGGATGATACTGTTTCTAGCTCTGAAGTTCAGGCCAAATTACACGCCGAGATTACGCGAACGATCGGTAAACAGTTATTTGCGATACGTGACCGTTCCGAAATTCCATACGTGGAAGCTGTGATACTGGAAACTTTGCGGATTGGAAGCAACGTGCCTTTGGCCGTGCCTCATTTTGTGAATGAAGATGTGTCATTTAGAGGTTTCTTAATACCCAACGGCACAACTATCATCGCAAATGTAACCTCCGTGCACCACGATCCATCAGTGTTTCCAGATCCTTTTGCATTCAGGCCAGAGCGTTTCCTCGATGACTCCGGGCGTATTTTGCAAGCATCGGAGCAAGTGATCCCGTTTTCTATGGGTCAAATGTCGTGTATAGGGGAATCCATCGCACGCATCGAACTGTTCCTGTATGTGACAAGGATTGTACAAAACGTGGAGTTCAAATTACCTGCTGGTTGCAAAAGGACAACACTTAATGGTGTTTTCGGAATAACGTACAGACCTGAGGACTATAATGAGATATTGCGAAGAGGAATTTGAAGATCTAAACTTTGAGTAAAGCACAGTCAATTCAAAGGTGACGTTATTTGATAGGAACCATATTGGAAGAAGTCCGGCAACATTTGGCATGTCTATGGAATGAAAATGGTGTTGGTCCGTATTCCGTATTTTGTTGAATTTTCAAATGAGCACAGTAAGATATTTAATCCGAAACACGTTTAATAATTTCAATCTTAACCCGACGTTAACAAATGCAAGTTCAAATAAACAGTGCTCTTGTATTTCTTGTTGATCATTTGCCCTAATAAAAGAGCGCTAAAATTATGCTACATTTATACAACGGCACGCCATCAGCATGGGAAGAGTTGGTGTTGCGATTTTTTTATACAAACTTTATAGCGCGGAGAACATTTAGAATTTGTTGCAAAACACGCTTAGCAGATCTTCTGACTGCAGTGTAGACTACGATGTTTTGACACAAGCTATCTATACACATGTGCGATTGCAACTCTTTGCCGGTGTACTAGTCCATAGTTACCGACAATAAATTGTTCTGAATCTCCTTATTGTTTTAATCAATACGTTTTATGCATAAAATGGATGAACATATAAAGCACTGATACATATAGGGCTGTTTCGCCCCTTACTCTGTGATTCATTAACTTTAACAGTAATAAAACAGAATATTCTGATAATGGTTTTAACCTAAATTCCTAGTGAAACAATCCAATTCGTTCAATTGATATCCCCCACCAAATAAACTTTGTTAATGGATCGGTGCAATTCCCTTGATATACAGTATAATTATTAATGTAAGGTACTAATTAAGTGTAGGGTAATTATTTTTATGAATTGCAATTCATATCTACACACCCATGAAGTTTCATGTTAAAATTGTGTAGCGTATCTGAGATAGCTTTGATAAGTTACATCATACACAATCAACGAAGGTCAATAACTCTTAGTTAACAGTTATTATTCTTGTACATGGCACATCTTCCTATTGATTTTTACACACCCAGGAAGTTCCATGTTCAAATGTGGCCCTGAAAAGTTCCATCATGCAATTTTTTTATGAAAAAAAAACACAACACAAAGGGCAATAACTCTTATTACAGAAAGTATAGGGTTATGGTTCTTGTATATGGCACTTCTCATCGATATCTATACAGCTGAAATTTTATGTTGATATTATATATAGTTTATGAAATAGAGCCCTAAAAGGTTTTGTGACAGACTGACGTATAACGCCAATTCAATATCCCTCCGCCTGTGGCGGGGGATAACAAGCAAGCTTATATATAATTGCTTAACAGGAAAAAACTATAGATTTAACATAACAATAATTTTTCATAAAAAATTTATGTAATGGTTTAAATGATTATGGAATGTGATAGATCAAATGAGAACATATGTAGAATATCAATCATTTTAAACAGGCATCTTTGATCGAAAATGAAACACAGCCAGTGAATGACATTAAAATGATCCTATTTTATTGGTGTTACTGCTATATAAAAACAGAATTTACGCAACAGGTTATCTTCTTGTGTTGCGGGTCGTGTTCAGACATTAAGCCCTTATCAAACAAAATCACTTAATAAATACCTTGTTTATTTGACTAGCTCTCATGTAGAAAAATCGTGCAAAAATTTGCAAAGCCAATTTCAAAGCTTCTCTGTTCCTAAATAGCCTGGCATTTCTAAGACAACAATAGTAAAACAAAAGTAAATAAAAGTCTCATAAGAAAATAAGTTTAATAAATATCAATAAAGAAGCTAGTACTTTTGTTATAATTTATTTGAAAAGTCACTAACATGTGTTCCTGATATATTAAATATTATGTGCTCAACAAAAGTTTCAATAGAATATCAATTGTTCAGTTCAATTCATTCAGACTGGGTGAATACAATATGAAAAGTTAAACAAACTTGTAGACTACATGTACTCGCAGTTAATCCTCACAAAAGCCAATTGTCTCTAGGAGTGTTGACTATTTAATAACAGTTAAAATTAAAACAATATTGAAATTCATGTTCAACTGTCTTAGTTATATAGTAGTTTTTGTTTACCTGTAATGTAACTATTCGAATGAAAAACAACTCAACAAAAGGTCCATGGTAGTCCAGGGTTTTGGGCATAAGCAACGACCAGTTCATCCAGCTTAATGATTATGTTAATTTTAAAGTCTTAATTTCATACAAATCCTGTCTTGTTCTGGTCAGGATTGGATAAAAAATAATTTTTAATACTGCACACATATGTATTTGCAATTTTATTGTTGTGTAAAAAAGGGAGTCTAACTCATATGCATTTTGATATTGCTCAAATTCAAAGATTTTATGGTCATGTTTTTATATCACACAAGTTTGGATAAAATCTGATTTGAAAAATATCTTATATGTTATATAAATCCATTTGAAATAATTTCCTCATAATAAAATATGGTCGTAATCAATTGTTGACACCAAACAAATGATGCAGAAGAGTTAAATTTGACCAACAGCTAACCAAGCACAAAATGCTGAGGATATCAAACCTTGCCGAATTAAATGGAAAATGTTATCATTAAAGTTCAGTATCAACAATACAATGTTAAACAGCAACACTTGACAATGATTAGAATGTAATCTCAGAACTTCTGGAAGCAAAAGTAGACTTAACAATTTAATGTGATCAAGAACACTGTAAAATGGCACTAGGATAAAAACAAGAGCTGTCACCATAGGACGACTTATGCCCCCTATTAACGCTTGATAGAAGTTATGAGCTTTTTTCGAAACCTAAACGCAGATTTCAAAACCTAAACGCGGACCCTAAGTTCAAGGTCAAGGTCACAGGGGTCAAAATATAGGTGCGTATGGAAAGGCCTTGTTCATATACACATGCAAAACAAATATGAAGGTTATATCTCTAGGGAAATAGAAGTTATGAGCATTTTTCGAAACCTAAACGCAGATTTCGAAACCTAAACGCGGACCCTAACTTCAAGGTCCAGGTCACAGGGGTCAAAATGTGTGTGCGTGTGGAAAAGCCTTGTCCATTTACACATGCATACCAAATATGAAGGTTATATCATAAGGGACATAGAAGTTATGAGCATTTTTCGAAACCTTAACGCAGATTTCGAAACCTAAACGCGGACCCTAAGTTCAAGGTCAAGATCACAGGGGTGAAAAACTTTGTGCGCATGGAAAGGCCTTGTCCATATACACATGCATAGCAAATATGAAGGTTATATCTCAAGGGACATAGAAGTTATGAGCATTTTTCGAAACCTAAACGCAGATTTCGAAACCTAAACGCGGACCCTAACTTCAAGGTCAAGGTCACAGGGGTCAAAATGTGTGTGCGTGTGGAAAAGCCTTGTCCATTTACACATGCATACCAAATATGAAGGTTATATCATAAGGGACATAGAAGTTATGAGCAATTTTCGAAACCTTAACGCAGATTTCGAAACCTAAAGGCGGACCCTAAGTTCAAGGTCAAGGTCACAGGGGTGAAAAACTTTGTGCGCATGGAGAGGCCTTGTCCATATACACATGCATAGCAAATATGAAGGTTATATCTCAAGGGACATAGAAGTTATGAGCATTTTTCGAAACCTAAACGCAGATTTCGAAACCTAAACGCGTACCCTAAGTTCAAGGTCAAGGTCACAGTGGTAAAAATTTGTGTGCGTATGGAAAGGCCTTGTCCATATACACATGCATACCAAATATGAAGGTTATATCTCAAGGGACATAGAAGTTATGAGCATTTTTGAAACCTAAACGCAAAGTGTAACGGAAAGACAGACAGACAGACAGACAGACAGACAGACAGACAGACGGACAGTCCGATCACTATATGCCCCCTTTTCTTCGAAAGGGGGCATAAAAATTTGTTACAACAAGAAAATGATGATAACATTAATTTAAACAGATCGGTGTATTGTTTCAATGTTATTTGTAACATAATTAGCACAAGCCTTCCAGTCAAGTGGTTAATTTTCTTACAGCGGTTGTTAAGGATCTTTTTATGTAAACAAGAAGATATGAAGCATTTTCTTTGTTTAAAGTTATAATATAAGATTTGGGGCTTTTGCAATTAAATTTCTTATTTTGATGACAATAAGTATCATTCATTTTGGCCTAAAACTATTAACAAATGCTCCCATTTTTCAGTTACAATACTTGATCCTTAAAACCGTGTAAATAGTACACACACTTGGTCTGTTTCTGATTAAATTAAGAATGTTGTGCCTGTATCTGGTTCAATTAAGAATGTTGTGTAATAATCAAGATTTATATATACATATAATATACCGAAATGCATGCTCACAATTTGCATATCATGTTGTTCTTCGATAGAATTTTTCCATTCAAATGATATTTCAAAGCGAGGGATAGTTATTACAAGTAAACCAAGACTATTGTCAAGCAATATGGTTCTCTACCGGTGAAACTCCAAAATTGTCAGATTTTATATATATATATATATATATATATATATATATTTGTTGCCATTGCAACCAGAATTTTTGACGCATGAACAAAATGAAATGACATGCATAATCTCCATATTGCCATCTATCCATGTTTCAAGTTTCATGAAAACATATTAAGAACTTTTTAAGTTATCGCAGGATCCAGAAAAGTGTGACAAACTGACTGACTGATTGACATACCGACGGACACACAGAGCGCAAACTATAAGTCCCGTCCGGTTTCACCGATTGGGAACAACAAGCATTAAATCGATCCCAAGCCCTAATTGTACTAGATCTGCAAGGGTTTGTGACTGTTTAAACACAGTTAAAGAACCACTATAAATAATATTGCACTGTCCAGTAAAACATGTCACCTAACCATCCTACAAAGCTATCTACAGCCAACATTATATCGCACAAATTCATTTTGTGTCACAAGAATGAAGATCAATGGCATTTACAAATGCAGTTTTGTGGTGAAATGTATTTAGTTAGAAACTCATGATTAACATATATGTGAGAGCCGATGTAAGCATCTGCCAAGATAAACAACAGTAACAATAGTAACAAAGTAAGTTGTACAAAAACATTATTTCTATGTGGATGTAATCCAATTAAAATCACAATCTTATGAAATATTTGTAATATTTAAATTTTCACTTTAACTTATTTAATAATTTTAATTAATCATAATTAATAAAGTTTTAATTAATTTCAATTAACAAAATTTTAAAATAACTATTGCATATTGTTTAAAATAACTAGTGCATATTGTTTAAAATAACTATTGCATATTGTTTAGAATAACTATTGTACGTTGTTAGAAATACTTAAGGAATTGTGCAGTTCATATCACGCATTAAGCCCAGTTTTCACAAAACCACACCGGAATACTTTTTTGTGCCAGGCGAGCTACAAACTCTATCATATTGATGTACTATAAGAAAACAGCTTACTAAGCTAACAAAGAATAACACATTCCAATCTAAATTGTTTACCAAATCAAGAACGCAAACGTAAGCAGTAGAAACTTCTAGAAAGTTCCATGACCAAGGGTTAACAACTTTGACCCGAACAAATATAAAAAAGTAGGTGAATCAGCGTACCACGTGAGACCACATAGGATCACGTGAGATATTGTGTATTTATGATAATTGCTATTTTATAAGTATCATATTAGTAAAACAAATAATACTGTCTTCTCATAAATAAATAATTTCTTTATTTTATGATTTAACAAAATAATGTTAATGCCTGAAAACTGTTAGTGAAATTGAACAATATTCTGTGTGCTTTATTAATATATATTAAGAATCAATATCGTTGCATATGTACGTATATATCATAAATGATATTTATGCATGCAAATATTTATCTTGTTTAATAAATTAACACAGTGTTTTTCTGGATATTACAGAGAATAAAATGGGCTGTTTACACTGTCGACTTCTTTAATTATTTACATCTATTATGGATCATAGAATATTAGCGCTTAACGCTAATTTGCATAAATTGAAGAATAGTAACATTTAATACTAATTGAAAATGAAACACTACAAATACAACATTCACTAAGACCGTAATGGACAGAATAATTAATTATTAAGAACTAAATAATGGATCGTACGTAAATGAAGATCCCGTTACCAATTACATTAAATGGAAATAATGAAAACTTCAAGGAACATTGAAATAACAAGTAAAAGCACGTACGATATCTGGTGGAGAATACGTTCTAAAGTTTAATTCCTTTACAATTACATTTTCCACAACAAAAATCGTCAGAAATGTTTCAAGATGTCTCACTACAATTTACGTTCTCGCCTATCAGCCACTCTACCGCCACAATTGACGCCGCCAACATCCCCACCTGACGATACGACAGTTCCGGAGCAACCATTTCAACCATCAACTACCATATCAAAACAAGAAACTCCAAAATCATCAAGTGAGTTAAAACCTTATTTACAAACTCCCGAAGATTTTGTTGCAAGTGAAAAACGTCGTAAAAAACAATTACGTTCAGATTTTCATAAACAATTAAATTCTATCAAAACAATCAGAAGAGTAACAATACATGACAGCCCATTTCAAAGTCACCCATTACAATCCGATGCATCAGACACCGAAGAAACCCAAGAAACAACACTCCAGCCATTAACGCAGGACCCGCCGAAGGAATCGCTGCTCGAGCCATTATCCAATTTCCGGTACGACCCAGTACCACCGCCATATGGTAATTTTCAGTGCCTTCCCGACGAACGACTACAGGATCCAATTTTTAGTGTTATTTCGCAGAGACCTAACTTTTTCTTAAATACCCCATCGCCTAGTGTTAATAGTGCTAATTTTCCATCGCAAAGTGCTAATAGTGACAATATTAACTTACGTAGGCAGACGCCTTCCGCACCTGGCCACTCTCCAGCAGACGGGGAACGACCGGCAAGAAACTTCCATACCGCACAGACTTCGGACCCAAGAGGTACAATGTTTAAGCCAAACATAATTAAGTTAGCATGCTTTACAGGCAGAGACTATGATAGTTTACCAGCGTTTCAGGCAAAATTTCAGAAATTTTGTAGCATGAATAACATTGATAGGGGCGAATACGCTAATGTTCTTCCATTTTACCTGTCCGACAATGCAGAGATTTTTTACAATAATCTGACCGAAGATATTAAATCTAATTATCAAGAACTCACCAAAGCACTTGCTAAACGATTTCAGACTAAAGAATTAGATTATCATCTAATTGCTATTAAACAAAGAGAAAATGAATCATGTGATGATTATATCTCGAGAGCATTAACAATTTCTACTGATGTACAAGGCTTAGAAGAAAAAGTTCTCGTAAGCTTGCTTGTCAATGGATTAAGAGACAGTATTAAGAAAGATGTTATTTTAAGACAGCCATAATCTCTGTCAGAACTGGCCAAATACTGTAAACTCTGTGACATGACCACGTCATTTTCAGTCAATGCTATTGACACAAAATTTCAAACGTTATTGGAAGAGATTAAAACCTTAAAAGCGGACATCAAAATTAAGGAAATTAATGCTTTACAGTCAACCCCAATACCAAATATACCGGTAGAAAATTCTTACGCTCAACAACATATGTTTCCAAATCAAATGCCATCTATTCTTTACAGCCGTAATCAACAATTTCAACCACGACAAAACTAAAATTATAGGATGTCAGTACCGTTAGACTATCAAAGACCGCGAATAGTCGATAGATCCGTATCTAACCCACGTTTACAAGTAAACAGACAAAATGCACAAAACCAAATTTGCCCCAAATGCGGATACGATTCTTGTAGGGGGGGGGGGGGTAGAAACTGTTTTGCATTCAATAAACGATGCAACAATTGCCAACAATTCAATCACTTTCAATCAATGTGTTTTCGAACTAAAAAAAGATGGAAAAGACAGAGCAGTAGGTACCATTTTAATAACGCAAATTATTCAAAATTCCAAGTAAAACATGAACAAATTAATAAAAAGGGTTTAATTAACAAAAGTACGCATACAACTCAAAAACAAAAACAAAGTATTAAATCTAAACGTAAAATATTAGCTTTAAAGGTAGTATCCGCATTTTCTCATAATTCTTTACCAGGAACAATTGCAGATGTCCCAACAAACATTCTTTTGGATTCGGGCAGTAGTATGTCTGTAATCAGCAAATCATTCTACGCCTCCACAAACATTTCGCTAACCGAATGCCTACCATCTAATCTCCATGTCAAGACCGCCATTTCTGATAATTCGTACAATGTAGAAGGGGTCATTAACCTCCCAATGCTAATTGGCAACACGCGCTTTAAGCACCGGTTTTACATAGTACAAGGCTTAACGAATAATGCAATACTAGGAGTAGACTTCTTTTCGCAATACGAGGCAAAATTAAATTTTGAGACTAATACTCTTGAAATAAATAAAGATAATATTACATGCAAAACCAATTTTATAACAAATGAAATTCACTGTATTCAAGCTAATAAAAAGATAAGACTTCAAGCTCATTCATTTCAGAAAATACCTGTCCAATTAAAAGAATGTTTTTTGAATAAAGATTTACATATTATGGATGAAACAAATATCATGGAACTTGATTTCTGTATTACAGACAACAAAAATAAAACTATACAATTTCCAATTTACAATAACTCGGATACAGAAAAAATGATAAATAAATATGATATTTTAGCTTCAATACATATTTTTAATGAAAACGAAATAAACGACATTAATAATTTAGATAAATGTAACGAAAGTGGAAACGTTAAGACGACAACCGAAAAAGAACAAATATTACATAATAAAATAGGAAAAGAATTTGCGAATAATCAGCAACTGTTCGATCTCTTAAAGCAATATCAAGATATTTTTAGCGATTCAGAAACAGATGTCGGCGCTGTTAAAAATTTTGAATGTTCCATTGAATTGATACCGAATGCTATACCTATACGTTCAAGACCATATCCGGTAAACCCCAAAACGAGACAAATCATTGAAGATGAATTACAGAAAATGCTAGATAAAAATATAATTTCACCATCAACTTCAATTTGGAGTAGTCGTATTGTATTAGTTAAAAAACATACACATTTAGATGATATTTCACCAGAAGACCAACAAGAAAATAAACAATTATATAGGTTATGCATTGTTTACCGACTGTTAAATAAAATTTCGAAGAAAATGTATTATCAAATGCCTACAATTGTAGATGTTCAAAATATGATCGCAGAGAAAAAGCCAACTATCTTTACTAAAATAGACATAAAACAAGCATTTCTTAATCTACCCATGGCCGAAAATTCTAAAAAGTATACTGCATTTAATTCACCAACAGGACGATGTTTTCAATTTAACGTCCTTCCTTATGGCTTATGCAATTCTCCTTTTTATTGGTCATTATATCTTTCAAAAATATTAGGAGAATTCAATTTCAAAAACCTTCTATTTTTTCTGGATGACTGTATACTTATGAGTGACAATATTGAAACCCACATCAAAGAACTTTCTCAATTTTTACATAAACTAAAAGAAGCTGGTTTAGTAATAAATCTTAAAAAGAGTCATTTCGCACAAAAACGAATTACATTTCTAGGCACAGTATTTGAAGGAAACACTATTCAAATGGACACTGACAAATTGAAAATAATTAACGAATTCCAAATTCCTAATAATCAAAAGGGATTAAAGAGTTTTTTAGGCATGACAAATTTCTTAAAACGGTTTATAAAAGACTACTCACACATTGTCGCCCCGTTAAATAGATTACTTAAGAAAGATACCATATTCAAATGGACCGAGGAACATGACAAAAGTTTTAATTATTTAAAACGGGCATTAATGGCAAAACCAATTTTACGATTACCAGATTTTAATCAAGAATTCACTATTTATACAGATGCTAGTACCTCCGCAGTAGGATTCATTTTATGTCAGGAAGATTCTCCAAAACGTCATCATGTTATTTTATATGGGGGTCGTGCTTTAAAAGATAACGAAAAACGTTACAGTAGTTGTGAACTGGAATTATTAGCAATCATTTACGCTTTGAAAGAATGTAGAGTCTATATATCAAATATACATGTCAAAATTATAACAGACAATAAAGCTTTAACATTTTTGCATACAGCAAAACACTCAAATGACAGACTATACAGATGGGCTTTAGAACTAGAAAATTATGATCATGAAATCATTTATAAAACTGGCAAGACAAATCCGAGCGATTACCTTAGTAGAATTAACTATTCCAAATCAGACATTCACGTTAAATCCAAGGAAAACATACATACACTTTCCAATGATAACGCACCTTTAACACCTCCACAAACCTTGGTACCAATACAAGTAACGCAAAATAATCATTGTTCCCAGGTTAACATTCTCACAAGAAAAATGCGAAAACAAACAATCAACACAACACCCACCAATCATCAACCAATTATCTCTGCTGACAATCAACTTAGCACCATTCCACCTGACAACAGTGTTATCTCAGATAATGATCACATACCTGGTTCACAACTCCAGACAGTCAATGACCGCAAACAACAACACGCACACTTAACAACTAATCAACTAGACATTATAAACTTACAAGCTACATCAAAAGACTTCGGCGACATTTATGCATTTTTAAAGAACGGTCATTTACCTGATGATAAAGATTTAGCGAAACGAATTCCATATATAAGCACCCAATACGAAATAGTTGACAATGTTCTGTTTCATTTTTACGAACCAAGATCTAAGAAACATCAAACTGAAAAAACTCTAATTAAACAATTAGCTTTACCTGAATCATTAAGAAGTGAAATACTTTACAGTTTTCATGATTTAAATGGTCACTGTGGTGTTGATAGAATGTTTGCAACCCTCAAAACTTTTTATTACTTTCCAAAAATGTATCAAGCAGTTAAAGATTATGTTCAATCTTGTAAAAACTGTCAAATATTTAAAAGAGATCACAATTATAAACCATATCCATTACAAGAACCTTTAATTGCAAGCGCACCATTTGACATGTTACACATCGACATTGTTACGGTAGCAAAACAGAACAAAGAATATAAATATGTTTTAAGCGTTATATGCGCATTTTCAAAATTTGCACTATTTATACCATTAAGAACGCAAAACACTATTGAAATCGCAGAACAACTTTATCATAAAGTATTTGCAATATTTGGACCGCCCAAACGTATCACATCTGACCGAGGCCAAAACTTCTTAAGTGGTATAATGGATGTTCTTTATAAATTCTTTCAAATAAAGAGGCATCGAACTTCATCTTATCACCCAATGAGTAACGGAATGGTAGAACGGGTACACTCTACATTACTCTCAATACTACGTACATCGTTAAAAGACGAAAGCGATTGGCCTGATAAGCTTTCCAGTGTCCAATTAGCCTATAATTCAACAGTATGTCCGAAAACGACACAATACTCTCCGTACTACATTCTTTTTGGCCGACATATGAATAAACCTATCACTTCCGAATTATTTCCACCAATTAATACCAACCCTTCAATAAACACTTATGTTTAGGAATTGAAACAAAGATTTAAACTTATATGGAATATCACACAAGAAAACATAAAGAATTCACGTGACGTTATGCGTAAGTTTTACAATCGCAAAACTGCAATACGTCCATTTAAATTAGGAGATCTTGTTTTTATTAAACAAGAAAAAGTACCTTTTAATAAATCCAGAAAATTGTTTCGAAAATTTTCAGTGCAACCCTATTATATAACCAAAATATTACAAAAAGGCACATATATTTTAAGAGAACGATATTCAAACAAAGAATTAAAAAAAAAAAAGAATTAAAAGTTCCGGTTAATATCAACAGATTAAGAAGATACCATGATGAATAGGATTTACGTGATTTATCTCAAACATTCAAATTCCATGAAAACGAAACTAATGATAATACAGAAAATCAAAACAATCCGCAAACCGTTACCGACAATACACAGCCAAATATAACAACAACTGACAAACAAAATACAATAAATCAAAATGATATTCCACCAGAAAATTCAAACAAGAAATGGTACAAAGCTGACAAAATTTTAAAAACCAGAATTAAAGATAATCAAAGACAATATTTGATAAAATGGACAAACAAAAAGTATAAGAACAGTTGGGCAAATGACGAAGATACATCAGAAGCACTTATATTAAACAATTTTATATAAACAAATCTCTAAAGAAAAATCACAAAAGAAAACGGTAAATTGATAAACAAATTAACTCTTATTTTTTTTTCTTTTAGGCAAGATGTTGGTCACACGATTCATTATACTTTTCCTGTCACTTGTGGCACACGGCGAACAATTGCTGATGAACCATGGTGTTAAGTTCTCAGATCCAAAAAAATTAACTTCGTGAATAATGAATGGACGCATACTTTTCGATTTAATATGCCGGACTATCATTTCAATAGTGACATCGGTAGAAATTATTCATTGTGTAGAGACACTTATTTCTACGAAAAAGGATGTACCATTAGCGTCGAATTCAACACTCTAAGGATTTTAATGGAACATGATATACAATCTTTGTTACACAAATTTCGTAGCATGATTCCTACAATCTCAGATAAACGGAAGACACGTGAGTCACAACCCTTACTTCCCTTTATAGGACAATTAGGTTCAACTCTTTTTGGCATTGCAACAACGTCACAACTTAATCGATTACGCGATCATGCAAATAAATTGGCACAAAGAGTTAATCTCTTAACAAACACATTTACGCACGAATTCGGCGAAATGTCATCATTTGCAACTAATGTTCATGAGCATATGAAATTATTCGATGAATTCGTTGCGAATGCTTCAGCAGTCAGGCATAAAATTGTGGACGAAATGGAATCTATGTCAAATAAACATACAACTGCTGAAAAGTTAATACTAGATGTAAATGATAAAATGATCAAAATAAGGTCACAGTTTGATAGGCTAGCCATATGAATTGAATCACTGAGCAATCGTAAATTGTCGATTCATATAATAAACCCCGAACTAATGTCCCAAACGTTAACAGAAATAGCTTCGTCGTTAAAAATCAACTATCCGACTCATAAATTGGTCAGCACTGAATTGGCATTCTACTACAATCATGCTGAATTTATTTATGGACGCAACAATAATTTGATATACATAATGGTATTGTTTCCACTGACAAACAGTTTGGATAACGAAAGTTATGAATTAACTTTCTTTCCAATTCCTCTTGACAATGATATAAAAAACAAAGATGCTAATGACTTCACATCAAAACCGCGGTATTTAATTTATAATGGAAAAAACCTATTATTCACATTTCTTGATGAATCATTCTTGAGAGACTGTTTGACAGCAGGTTCAGCAATTTTATGTAAACATAATGTTATATTTGAAATCGATTTCAATACGAATTGTTTCGTAGAACTCTTGAAACACGGGGACAATGCAAAAACGAAAGATATATGTGAATATAAGATAGTAAGAAACGTCTTGAAACCAGAGCTGATAATTTTAAATAGTTCTAAGGTACTTGCATACATGCAATCAACTTTAAAATTGGAATGTGTAAATCGTTCTAAAACAATAGATGATTGTAAGCACTGCATTATCGATGTACCATGTGCATGTAAACTAGTCTCAAAAAGTCAACGTATTGATGAGCAATTCACAAAATGTTTGACAAACGATACTACTGTCGACCAAATATATCCAATTAACTTACCGTTACTCCAACAATTTTTTAATAATACGGTTTTGGACAAATTGATGAAAAACATTTTGTACAATGATCCAATAAATGTATTATTACCGGTATTTAAAACTTTCGATCAAAACACACAGGATATATTAACTCGGTCGCACAAATTAGAAATTGACATGCAAACCTTTGTGAAAAGAGCAAAGAAAAACCAAATTGTGTACCATAGCCTAACTGAAGCAATGCTTAACGGTGAAATCTCAATTGAATCAGGTTTATCCACTTTTGATATAATTTCAATCATAGGTATATTACTCACAATCGGAAACACGCTCATGTTGATATTTCTTTCACGAAAAATTCGCATTCTATTAACTGCAATTACACTAATAAAACCAACAGCGGCACAACATCTTAAATACGACAATCCCACCACACTATCACCACTTCAGGAATTTACCAACAGTCTTAATGAGTCTCTGAAATATGAACATTTTCTTGTCTTTCTGGCCATGATTCACGTTCTCTTGCTAATAACAATCCTTCGCAAATTGCAAATATTCAAACGACAACGTGGCACTCTTTTGATTTTACATATATCAAATGGTTTAAATTGTATTGATATCAACATCGTCAGTTCGGTTTCTTGTCGATCAGAATGGATCATTGACTTACCTGTCACCCTGAACATAAACAGCATACGCTTTGCATTGTTTCCAAAACTGCTCAATAACACTACGGAAATTTCGTTTCGGAACACTACAGGGGATATAATAATGGAAATACCATCTGCTCTGTCGATTAGCATTTATCAGTACATCAAACTTCGACAAATGCTCAACACAAACTATCACACTAAACTATTCTTGGTCCATAACGGAATTAAGGAACGTACTTAAACGAACTTCAACTTAAAAAAAAAATAAAAAAAAAATGGAATAGCATTAGTTATCACTTTGTCATCATCATATTTGAATATATTATAACTTTGATGTCAAATTTCGCATGGATTTCAACTCTGACGTCAATTATTCAATGTTAGATTTCATTTTTTTTCCATTTAACCATTATAAATACTTTGAAGATTATTGAAATGAATTAATTTAATCTTCATTATTAAATACTACATTTTACATGTTTTCTCATATCAGATGTCAATCGTTACATACTTTGATTTTATTCATTACATACATGCTTCATATAAAAAAAAAAAAATAATAATACTTTCGCTGTTCTCATTTCAGGCGCACACGACAATACATCATTCATATAAATATAGTGTGTATTTCATAATTGTGTTCTTAAATTTGTATTTTCATTGATACTCTATTGTATATATAATATCATTTTATCGTTACATTTTTGGTTCCCTATTGTCAATTTTACATTTCATTATTTTCATAAAATGGATATTGTTATTAACATTTCATTTTTTATATTGTTCTCTAATTATTTCAAGTTATTATTTAAATACAATGGCAACTCTTCTAGTAATTTATACATTTCCCTCCCTTTAGATCACCATCAACTGCATCACATAAAATACTTTTTAAATACTTTTCCCAAACTAAGAAAAATCCATAGACGTACTAAAAAGTTACTATTTACCCACATGTTAAATAATTATAACATTTCATTTTCAAGCTTAATGTTTGCTATAAACTACTTCGACATAAATATACTCTATTTTCAAATGCTCGACCATCTACTTTATGAAATCCACCCCCTAAATTTTCAAATCTGCCAAGCAATTATTTTAAGGTTCGGATCAAAATCCCAAAGATCCATAATAGCCCACAAAAGATTTCTTCAATCAAAATTTCTACCTCCCTCGTTATACGATTTTTCCATTACAGACATCTTAAATGCAGATCTTAAAAAAATAAATTAATGACTCAACATTTTCGCTTTTACAAACAATCCCTTAAATGCCAATCGATCCCTATCGATTTTGACAACACATATTGTCGAGTTTGTCATGCTTCGCTAAAAAATTGTCGTCCAAAATTCAAAAAACTTGATACTCTTGCTCATTTATTCTTAAGTCGAACCCCTTGTTGCCATACACCCTATCATACCTTCTGCTCCTATTACACTATACAAAACGGATTCAAAATTTGTAAATTATGTCTCCATGCTGTAAAATGTATCAACTGGGAATTAAAATATAAAAATGTATAACTAAATGTGACTATTAAAGTAACCTATGCTAAACATTAACTTACAAACTTTTCAATTGTATAAATAACACTTGATAATTCTTTTGTTTTCCAACAAATACTAACATGTATATAGACTGCTTTGTCATTATTGTGCATTTCAATTACGTTGTACTTGATCTTTGTCTTATTGATGTTTCAAATAATGATTTTAGTATTGATTCTCTAATATAGTTTATTTGAAACCCTGTTTATATTTGTTGTTTTGTTATAGACACTTCAGGCGGAGTGTACATTTAGAGTTGTTGTATTTTCATTTACGATTAATGCATAGTGTGTTTACGAATTCTTTTTCTATTATCTATATATTACATCTATTTCGATTGTTGTTAAATTTGTTAGATTCATGTATGCATGCTTTAATATTATACAGTTAAATGTTCTGGGATTGTTTTACACAGCAGTTAAATTTAAACAGCCCATATATTAGAATAGGAATTCTAATTAAAAAGAAGGAGGGGAAGATGTAATCCAATTAAAATCACAATCTTATGAAATATTTGTAATATTTAAATTTTCACTTTAACTTATTTAATAATTTTAATTAATCATAATTAATAAAGTTTTAATTAATTTCAATTAACACAATTTTCAAAATAACTATTGCATATTGTTTAAAATAACTAGTGCATATTGTTTAAAATAACTATTGCATATTGTTTAGAATAACTATTGTACATTGTTAGAAATACTTAAGGAATTGTGCAGTTCATATCACGCATTAAGCCCAGTTTTCACAAAACCACACCGGAATACTTTTTTGCGCGAGGCGAGCTACAAACTCTATCATATTGATGTACTATAAGAAAACAGCTTACTAAGCTAACAAAGAATAACACATTCCAATCTAAATTGTTTACCAAATCAAGAACGCAAACGTAAGCAGTAGAAACTTCTAGAAAGTTCCATGACCAAGGGTTAACAACTTTGACCCGAACAAATATAAAAAAGTAGATGAATCAGCGTACCACGTGAGACCACATAGGATCACGTGAGATATTGTGTATTTATGATAATTGCTATTTTATAAGTATCATATTAGTAAAACAAATAGTACTGTCTTCTCATAAATAAATAATTTCTTTATTTTATGATTTAACAAAATAATGTTAATGCCTGAAAACTGTTAGTGAAATTGAACAATATTCTGTGTGATTTATTAATATATATTAAGAATCAATATCGTTGCATATGTACGTATATATCATAAATGATATTTATGCATGCAAATATTTATCTTGTTTAATAAATTAACACAGTGTTTTTCTGGATATTACAGAGAATAAAATGGGCTGTTTACACTGTCGACTTCTTTGATTATTTACATCTATTATGGATCATAGAATATTAGCGCTTAACGCTAATTTGCATAAATTGAAGAATAGTAACATTTAATACTAATTGAAAATGAAACACTACAAATACAACGTCCACTAAGACCGTAATGGACAGAATAATTAATTATTAAGAACTAAATAATGTATCGTACGTAAATGAAGATCCCGTTACCAATTACATTAAATGGAAATAATGAAAACTTCAAGGAACATTGAAATAACAAGTAAAAGCACGTACGATATGTACCTGTATAAAATGATTGTTTAAGCATCTTTAAGATTTATCTAAGCTATTTAACACAAAACAAACTAAGTCATTTTTGCCAGTCAAATATTCCATCTGCTATAAACATTTGTACAAATAAGAAGCTAGTTTCAAAGACGGCTTTATATATCGAGTTTCATTAAATCAGTGTTTTCAAAAAAGCAGATTTAAAAGCATGAATAAAACGTTATTGATATTTGCTTTCCAATATTAAGGTAGCGCCACTGTAGTGAGCACCTTTCCAAATATAATCTAATGTATTATTTTCGTAATCAGCATCATTTTACTGCACTACATGCACATTTTTAGGTAGGCTTTCCATGCTTTAAAAAAAATACTGATTTTTTTAAAACCACCCCAAGCTCGGCTTTTGTCCAGTTTATTTGCATCCCTGGGTTATATAAAGTTCCATAATTCATCCAGATTTCCAAATATGGGCATGAAATTGGTGTGTACAGATGCAGTAAAGGTGTCTAAAGTCTAAACAAGATGAAATGAGTATTCTTTTACAGACATCTATTTGTCATAACTTATTATGTATTGAAGAGCGCCATGAAATGTAAGTGGTTTCAGCCAAGTAGAAATTGGGTTGGTTAAAAACAAAGAGTCGTAAAATTCAAAATAGTATCATTTAAGTAATATTTTCAACTAAGTTTTTATAGATACACTATATACAGCAAAAATACCAAGAAATAGACAGTTTTACCGTTTATTTTTTTTTAAATAAAAATAAAAATGCAACATGCATGATTCGTATTTTCAGCAGTAAATCACCAAATGCGGTCGTAATTAACGTTGTTTTAATTTTGAAAATTGAAGAATGTGCATAAAAATTGCTACATTTTTAACAATAAACATAACTTATATGCTATATTAAATCAAATAACGTTAGCAAATAAATAAAACGCGTCCCAAAAAGTATGCGTTGTCACACATAAAAAGGCTCTTTGATCTTTGAAGAAATCGCGGAAAATCATTACAGTGGAGCTACCTTAAGACAAACACAACATTGCCTCAAACGAAAACACTGCTTATAATCTTACAACTGCTCAAGGTATACACAACTAGATAGGATTGATATGCAACAAAACATTCTGAACTCAACGAGCGAAAACACTGACACATCAAAATGATTTGTTCCAGAAATAATGAAAATCTCTTATCAGTACAACGCTATAACGAACATTACCAAAGCACTTCATAAACAATGAAAGCCATATAACAAATTCAAACAAGCACAATAAACTTCATGTCTAATTAGTTTATCTTTAGCACCATTTATTAAGCAGTATTACTAAAGGTTGTGAGTATTGTTCACTAAACGTTGTAAGACGTGTTGATGGACTTAGTGTAGTGTTATGCAAATGTAGTACCAAAATATTGTTATCATGATCTTAATCAGTTGTATTGTTAAAAAACACGTTTGAAGTCGTTTCATTCTGCGCGTTGTCCTTTTTGTTTAATTGTTTAAAGCAACCATTTTATCACAGTTACCGGTATTCCATCAAAGACAATAAAATTGCTGGATGAACTCTCATTGAATACACATTTTCCAGTTCCTAAATAAAATGTGCCCTAATCCTTAACTAATTTTTTATTAATACTTATCAATGGCTTTTATTTCCCTGTAAAGCATGTAGTAAAGTACACATAAAGTCAAACACATATTAAAACAGTGAAATTATATTACTAAAGAAATAATAAAAGCTAGACTAATATGGTTCTTTTCTTTCGAAAATTTGTTGCTATTGTAGTCTACGTTTGATTCATTAAAAACATGATAATATGCCCTTTTCTCAAACAAAAACCTGTTCATGGAGTACCATTGATTCACGAGAAAGTGTGACCTGCATCATTGCACTATGGTGTGTTTCAAATGAAATATGCCACAGTACTTTGTTGCCAATGTACAAAATTAATAATAGCTTTTAAAAAGATAAACCAAGTTGATGTTAATTAAATGTTGTTGGTTTGAAACGATCTTCACTAAAATCAACACAATCAAAGAGTTATGTCTGATGTAGGGGAGTTGTTTTCTGAACAAATCTTAATCGCATATTATCTACATACATAAACATGAGAACAACGTAGCTCACAATCTTTTCGGAGACCCTACTTTGATAACGCTAACGTCCGAAGAAGGCCAGTATTTGTTTAAACAAAACTATGAGAAATGGATCTGGTTTGCCACTCGATTTGTCAATCCACACAAAATTTGAACGCTCCAGACATCTATTAAAGATTGGTTCAGCCACTGGAAAAGTATCCATGAATGACTGTGGTGGTCGATTGACATCAGCGTATGATCTTAAATGCACGCCTGGGCTGAAACCTTGATATTAAATTACAAATGAAATTTTACATTTAATACATTCTCAGCAGACCTAAAGACATTTTGTTGCGAACTGGCAGTAAAATCAAATTTAGGCTCCGATATTGATATTTCAATAATAAAACCGAAAGCTATCCATATTGAAGAAGCCGAAACAGATGAGTATGCTCGTATAAGTTGCAGAAGCAAAAGCTGTGTCGTATGAACAAATTTACAAAAAACAATAGTGGGGATTTCCCACAGACGTACATCGTTTTTGCTTTACTGCACAACAAGTAAATCATTTTGTGTTGTATTATAATTTAACATTTTTGAAGTCAATGCAGAACCTTTCCATTTGGTTAAGTTAATTTATTTTAAATGTGTTTAACAAATGCGAATATTCCGGTTTGTCATTCGGGAATGCTGTCGAGGCAGCACTGAGGCTGGTCTAAAGCTTCCCAGGTCGCATATTACATAAGACCCATTTTCGCATGACGCCACTAGATTCTAATTCCGATCGGACTGAGATATTTAACAATGAAGATAACATGTTCACTATCGTCCCGACGGGAATTTGTTTTCAATAAGGCACGGGTAGTCTTCGTATCTGTTATTCCTTTTGTCGGCGTCATCCATCTTGGCCTTTATCAACAGCCTGTGAACTGTACTAGATATTACCCGCTGTATATCCAAATTCATCGAATTCATTACTTTATTTGTTACGAATTTCAATACAACGTCTGCACAACGAAATGCGGAAGTATGGGGGATTATTGTGGATAAACTTCACCGCCTGCTGAAGACTAAGGGGTTGCTACTTATATTAAGTGCTCACTGCTTATACTCATCATTTTCTTCATCGTCATCGTTGTCAAACCTTGTTAATATTCTATTTCCTACGTTTTCCATTAGTTTACTCTTGCATTGTTATCTCGGGGTAAGTGTTGATATGTTTAACATACGCCTTGTTCGATGCTGACTCTATTTGACCAAAGTATCCATAGCTAAAAAATATTTAGTCGATTCAAAATCGTAAAATTATAGCGACGTATTAAATCACGATCATATTTTCCGTGAGTGCCAGCAGACAAGAACAAAAACCGTAAAATAGACAATCACAAATTATACAACATTTTAACTTATGCTGATATTATTTGTATGTTGACGACAATGATGACTATGACGACGAGGACGATGATGATTATGACGACAATCGACTGGTGACTCAGATAACTGAAAGAAACAACACAAAGTTCTAATGATATTGAATTTCTCAAATTAAATATATCCATGATTTTAGGTAACTAAAACGTCGCATGGTGAGATGCCCAGTAACAAATAAATGTGACGGTTCACCTGGTAAACATGTTATGCCAGAAACTGTATGAAATATCTCATTGTATCTGCATTTAGCCTTTATATATATCGGTGCTCAATATAGCCTTGCATTCTTTTGCAGGGGATATAACTGTGACTGGCACAGCACTGGGTTTGTCTGCTAGAGTTGTCTATAACACTTCATCCAAGTCATTTCTACGTATAATTAAATGTATATGGCTCCGCGTCGGAAAGGTTCTACTGAAATATTTCAATTTGCAAAAGCTACTCATACTTTGTCTAAAAGTTATTATTTATGTTTAATCAAAATTAATTTCATTTTCACTTGCACCAGTGGGTTAAATATAGCATGTTTGAAAGCACTTTAAGAACTCGACTCGTAAAGCTTTTTCGAGCGGCTTTTGTGCACCTTGATCAGAACATTACATTTTTGTCTAAATGATATCTCTGTTAAGTTTTATTTTATCATAGTCACATGGGGTAAAACACTATGTTAGCACGTCGATTTTAATTAATTTCGATTCGATTATAAAAGTACGAGAACACTTAAGAAATCAAACTATGCAGCTCAATTTTTGTGAAATTCACTGAGCAGATAATTGTGTTCTAGGGATCTCTTGTCAGGGTCCGACAATGACAACGGTCCATGATTAACGTGGCTGCCAGGGAAAGGGAACTTTTATCTTTTGCTACTTTATCAAAAACCTATTGAAACTTTTCTCCAATTATTTCCGATTTTTTTCAGATCATTTATTGAATTGATAATAATTCTTTTGACATAGTTAAGCAAATATTGGTCGATAGAATTTGTATATGATATGAAAAAAAATATTCCATATTAGACTTGCATTTGATTCTTTCACAACTGCTGATCAGGTGTCATCTTTACTCAATTGTAAAACTTGTGTCCCAATGATGTGTCGGCCCAGATAAAATAAGAGTAATAAGGATAAACAAATAGATCGGAAGTAACAGTTATTACACAAACACATCAGAGCTGAACATATCAGTTAAAATGCGTTGATTTTCAAATGAGTTTCCCATGGCCTTAAGCCTTCTTGTTAATGTCTATTTATTTTCAAATAAACATCAACACTTGTATGTATAGAAGTCTATGTATACCTCGATAATTCAAAGCTGACATTTTACTCTAATATTCTGATTATTAACTAACAAACATGAGTTGCAATGTGGTAGGTGTTATCACGTACACATTCACAAACAAACAAATAAGCGAACATACATACTGACGGATGAACGGATGGACGGACGGACAGACATAAAGAGAGACAGACCGACAAATACATGAAATAGAATTCATTGTTCAATTACATCACATATTCAATAATGGCATCATTATATAAATGTAATTTCTGATCTAGATTCTGTATAGAACGTATAATCTAAATACGACAGTCAAACGCTCGATAAATCTGGAAAGGAAATGCTGCATTCATCTACAACTCTGGTTACATAAGCGTACTAGTTATATTCGATTATTATAACTAAAGATTCAACTTTTTAAATATTCGTATAAATTATCATATAATGTAGTTATGATTTTACGATATTATCTCTGTAAATTATAATAATGATTCATATATAGTTGTGCTATTGAAAGAACAGTTGATACTGAACGTATCCTACCTTATTACACTTTGTTTGAAATAATGTTAATGTCTTCTTTGTATAGAAGTGTCATGACTTCTTCGTACAGATGTTTGAATTATGCTGAAATTATGTGTGTACATGTGCATTTCAAATTCCTCAACACTATATTTGGTACTTTTCGAGTTATTGCACGAGTTATTGTGATTCTATTGCTTAACAATTACACGACTTTTTATCGTTAAAGAAGATGTCCAATCAGTTGTTTTGTTATAACATGTCCGCATAACCTCTTATAAGCAGCCTCTGGTTAAAAATAAAAGGTGGTGTCTATTCGCCGAATCGTCGTTTGGTGACATGTTTCATCACAATATCT
>NW_026273337.1:277500-378618 GCF_020536995.1 Dreissena polymorpha | reverse complement strand
ATAAATCTGTCATGCACTGAGGAATGTGATCCGAGAAGGTTCTAGTGGAACGAGTAGTGTTACAATTTGATAATGATGAAAAAACACAGACATTCCATATTGTAAGAAACATGTCAAACTAAAGCTTGCTTTTTATATTTTTTCAACACTTTCATTTCGAAATTGCAAACAAATACATAACATTTATAAGCAATTACCACGACTGTAATGCAAATACAAATAACAAAATGGACATATGAAGTACATCATGCTAAGGTTTTTATCTAATGCTTTAATTGTGGATGAGGATTATTACTGGAAGGATACAAAGAAAAAAATACATTTCCCGTGTCCTTTAGAAAAAAAAACAAAGGATTTTAAACTGTAACTATATCAGCTGAAAAATGCTTATAGTTGCATATAATTATATAGACAGTGTCATTGTTTTTAGTCAAACACGATGTATAAATTGTACTAGCAATGAAAAAAGGCAAAGGGAAACAACGAACGAGGTTTTATTATTATACTTTATGAAACATGGTTCTTATATTTAATTGTTTTTAAGTAATTAACGCTATGAATAGCATTTGCAAAAGTTGTTAAAAACAGAAACAAAAATTACTACAAAGACAAACACATCATCAAGGTCACATTTTTATTGTTTGTGACACACTTTCATTAATGTTCCGATTCACTGTCAAGGAATTCTACATTTATTTGTTTTAATTGATATTTGTGTCTCAAGTTATCACAATCATCGTAATGTAATTTCTTGGCTCCAGGATACTTGGAATGCATTTACTCATTTTACACTTGTAAAAAAAAAATAACGATAGCTTAATAAACAAATAAACCATTATGAACGGCCACCGGAAAAACTTTGCGAAACCGAAATTTCGCAAACTTAGGTACCCTTTTTCTTAAAGATTTGCTACTTTGAGACATAGTATGCGATAAAAGTCTTATCGTTGATTAATAATTGTTATTTTCACTCAAAAAACGCGTTTTCTTCTTCAATTATAATTTATAAGCAAAGTTGGGGTTCCCATGGGATTTTTGCATTTTCCCATGGGATTTTCGATTTTCCCATGGGATTTTTTTCTCCCATGGGATTTTTTTCTCCCATAATTTGCAAATGGGAGAAAAATCCCATGGGATTTTGAACATTTAAAAAAAACGTGTTTTATTTGCGTTTGCAAGTATTTTAACGTTATTTAAGGACTGTAATTGGTTTTATGCCAAAAATATATAAAAATATATAGTAATAAAAAAATCCCATTTTAAAATGGGAGAAAAAAAATCCCATGGGATTTTTTTCTTATTTTGAGAGATTTATTCATGAAACTTTCAGAAACATCATATTTTATGAAATGATGAACAACTACGATATTTTAATGCGTTTAGTCGTGTTTTAAAAAAAAAATAAAATCCCATGGGATTTTAAAATCCCATGGGATTTTTTGGTCCCATGGGATTTTTTTTTCCAATGGGATTTTCAGTTTCGTTAAGCCGAATAAGTTTCTTAATGCGAAAAACAACAATAAGGAAATAATATTTATAATTTTGAATAATAAATTGAATAATATAAATAACATGAATATTTTAAAATGAGTTACAATTAAAGGTTTATGCTAGTAGAACTTATCATTTCTTGTTCGAGCAGATGGTTGAGTCCAATTGGTGAGTATGGCCAGCTTAGACACCAGTATAAAGCATCGCAGACAGACAACCGCTGGTCATACTGTACACCCCGCTGAGTAACAATCTTTATTGCATTTCATTTTGCAACAGAAATGAACTCCGTAGTATAATTGATCTTATATATGCCCTCTGCTTTTGAAAGCGTGCAACACATTAACATAACAATAAGTCCATGCCAAAACTATGTGCAAATTCCATTCAAAGCTATATACACATTATAAAGGTCAGATGACCCGCGTCATGCGAAAATGGGTCTTATGTCATATGCGGCCAAAGTTGGTCCATCCTAGCTTGTCCAACCGCGCAGTCTGGTCAGGTTCTAACGCTGACTGATATATAAGTCAAGCCATGATTCGTGGTCCTCATATCCAAACTCGGTAGCTCCTGTGCGAAACTTTCACCGGAAACGACGGCACCGAGACGGGCGCTCGAACTTTGCGGATGCGCGTTATATGTTATATATAATAGCGCGATGTGTTTTTCTTGCCTCAAATTAGTAAGCCCAATCAGCGTTTTATTGTGTTCTTTGCTTCTACTATTAACAAGAACTTCAACCGATACGAACATGAATTTTATTTTAATATGTTTATTTAATGCTCGGAAAACTCATTGTATATTTAGACTACTACTTATAAAACAAAGTCGGGTTTTCAACATCTGTTTTCGGCATATAAATTGTTATTCCAAACCAGATTTTACGCACTTTACTGTACAAAATACCGTAAGGGCCACCGTGATTACTCATTAAAATCCAGAGGGCGAGAATGCGAGAACGCGAAAGTACGATGACGACAGTGCGACAATACGATGGCGACAATGCGTTCGTACGATTGCGAAAACGCGCTAGTACGATGACGACAATGCGACAGTGCGACAATACAATGGCGGCAGTGCGATAGTACGGGGGACGACAATGCGATAGTCATATCGTACTGTCGCCGTGGTATCATCGCAATGTCGCCATCGTTCTAATCGCATTGTCGCCATCGTATTGTCGCACTGTCGCCATCGCATTTTCGAATTGCCGCCATCATACTATCGCGTTATCGCATTGGCACCATCGTACTATCACACTGTCGGCTATCGCCATCGTATTGTCGCACTGTCGCCATCGTATTTTCGCACTGTCGTCATCGTATTATCGCACTATCGAACTGTAGTATTGTCGCCATCGTACTATCTCACTGTCGCCATCGTATTGTCGCACTGTCGTCATCGCACTGTCTGATTGTCGTCATCGTATTATCGCGTTCTCGCATTGTCGCCATCGTACTATTGCATTGTCGCCATCGTATTGTCACCCTGTCATCATCGTATTGTCACATGGTCGCCATCGTACTATCGCGTTCTCGCGTTCTCGCCCTCTGGATTTTAATGTGTAACCACGATGGCACTAACGGTATTCCGTAATACTGCTAAAGCCCAGTATGATTAGGTCACTCCCAATGCTCAAATCTCTATGTCTATTTTAGTAACAACACATGTCTATGGAAGGATATTTAGGTAAAAGTTACAATCATTCGTGGTGAATATTTACATTATGACTGATGCTTATTCTAATTTGCTTTATGACAATTCCAACATGCTTGTTGTCTATTCGTTTATACTTGATGATTGCTGCAACATTACATCATTCATGATGAATATTTACATTATGCGTGATGTTTATTCTAACATGCTTCATGACAGTTCCAACATGCTTGTTCTCTATCGGTTATACTTGATGATTGTTTCAACATGCTTGGTGACTATCCAATGTTTGTGTGTTCATTATTCCTGAAACCAGTCATAATCGGTTTTGCCACTAAGAGTCATTAACAACGGCAGTTAGCAACAGGCAGTAAGCAGAATGCAAGTTACTAAATTATGACAACAGGTGGCGCGCGTTTATTTTCCGTATGTTGAATAAATTAATTTTCGGAAAAAAAAGCGAAAACATCCGAATCATTTTGACTAGTAAACTGAATAAGCTGAATTAGTTTCCCTTCGTTATATAATCTCCATTAAACTAAATACGTTCATTATTGCCATGAGACCAGTAGGTTTACACAATGAATTGACTGCCGTGAATGTTTTTGATATTTGTAAGATGCAATTGGCACTCAAGAAATTATACATTATTTTATTCAGAACAATACGGGGCTGATGTGTTGGAATTGTGGCCCTTCCCTAATCCAAATAATTACAGTAAGACGTAATCTACCGATGTGCATTGCATATCGACCTCATATTTATAAAGTAGCCCAAACCCCCATTGCCACAGACCTGTGCGTGAAACTTTCAGATTTCTCTAGTCTGTTTACCATGCTATAATTACAATTTCTATAAACACATATTTATCATTTTATGACTATATAATGTCTGTGGTATAAAGAGAAACCTGAAAGTTACAAGTACTCGTGTCTAGTACTGTACAACTATTGTACTCCTCGTTGAGAAAACAACTACTTCATCTACATGTATTAAAATATCATAAAACATAATTTTCAATCAAGTTGGAAAAAATCAATAAATAAATGTCATATAAACAGGTTTGTCATGAACGTTGACGTCGCTCTTGGTTACCAGAAAAATTCCCACGCACGGATTTCAACCGTCATTGTTTACAATCAATTAAGTGCATAAGTACTTGAATTTGTATAGTGTTTTTTTAAAAGTGTCCAGCTACAGGTGGTTATCGTGTGGCTATAATACTAATAGTGAAAACATATTTTGGAATGATAAGTAATCATATTATAAACGAAAAATCAACTTTTCTTAAAAAAATAAGTTAAATATATATTCAACAAGGTATCCAACTCGAAATCATCCGCAAACGGGATGCATCGTTTTAAACAAGCCATTACTTCATCAATTTTGCAGCGATTTTCACGATCTTGGTCTTATTCAACGCAGAAATAAATTTCCTTTCTGGAAATGTATATGTCTTGCAATATTTTTACAAATACTGGGTCAACTTTTAAGAAATAACACGATACACAACTCGCGTGACCCAGCTGTGATCGATCAGACAGTAGTTCATGACTGAAATCTTCACGGGGAAAAGGGCATTTTCCCTGCAAAGTTCACGAACCTCGATACCATAATTCAATAAAACGTATGAAAAAAACATTCTTACCGTGCTTGCCGTAACATTATGCATCAAAACTAACTGTCCAGCGCATTTTCAAACCTTTGTTTACATACATTTCAACCAACTGACATTTTAAACACAAGAGTGATTTCATTGCTCCAATGCGGAGTTGTGTCTTTACAACTGGAGATTTCATTCATAAATACGGTCTGATCGATCACAACTGGGTCAAGCGAATTATGTTTAGCTTTATTTCTTAAAATTTGACCCAGCATGTGTAGAAATATAACAATATATATACATTTCCTAAAAGGAAATTCATTTCTGCGTTGAATAAGACCGGGTCATGAAAATCGCTGCAAAATTAATTTAGTAATGGCTGCTCAAAACGATGCACCCCGTTTTCGGATGATTTCGAGTTGGATACCTTGTTATATATAAAACGATACTGATGTTTTTTTTATAGAAAATTTGATTTTCGTTTTAATATGATTATTTATCATTCAAAAAGATGTTTTCACTAATTGTTATCATAGCCACACGATAACCACCTGTGTGTCCAGCACATGTGCCGGGAGAACAGGGCTTAATGTATTTTTTGTTAAGCTCTACAATATTTATATCCAATCTGTATGAAAAAATGTCGGTGAACATTATTCCGGTGTTCATTTTTGAAAATATTGAGGAATTCGTTAATTATAGATCTAAAACGGAACATTAATCCGCAAAAAAAACACCGGGCATATTGCATATTAGATCGGACACATGAAATTATTTCGAAAGAAAGCAATAAGAGTTTCAATTCTACATGAGTAAGTCTCGCTGTGCACGATTACGCTCTTACTGCTCGTATATATTTGACTCTTGGCAAATACCTAGTGTTTTATTTTGCTTAATCTAAATTATAATCTAAATACTTAAAGCAGCATGACCAACAGCTCTTTCATATGTGAAAGAGATTGACACGAAATACCTACCCATCTAAAATAAAGTTTATATGTGCACTTCAATATTATAGTTTTATAGCATTTTATGTGGTGCAATATAAAAGTACTCTAGTAAATTTGAAATTATGTAATCGATTTCCTCTCAACATACATGCAAAGTTCCAGATAACTTTTTCAGCAAAATCTTGGTTTACACTCTATAATAATCCAGCCTTAAAGTCTATTATTAATTCTTTTTTTTCAGGTAAATATAATTTTTGGCACATCCGCATTTAGGTTTATAGTCTAAGAAGAGCTCATGACAATTGCCGGGTTACAGCAGACTTTTTGCGATAAAAGGACCAGATAATGGAAAACGTTTGGCTTTTCGACTGTTGTAAAGATGGTCTGTTATTCATAATAACGTTAAAGTGCTGTTGATTTCATAATTGTAATGAGGGCCTAGACGAGTGGGAACTCATTGATAAAATGTTTACATTATATGCATTGATATTGAGTTTTACGCATGATCACACATTTTGAATTCTTATTTTATTTTTCCAATGTGTAACCGTACGCACAGAATTTAAGTCTACTTTTTTACTAAATTTAATTCAATTTTTTACGACTTTAAGCGTCTTATCTGGAGCTCTGCATACATGCATTAGTAGCATATATTGAAATATATCCATAGACTTTCTTAGGTTATTGAAGGTAAATTACTGTACAAAAATTATGGTTAGTCATTAACAAAAAAAAAGTTAAGTCAACAAACACGCGGTTAATTTCGGTTCAGTAGCAAATATCTTACAAAGGTGCGCAACTTCTCCTATAACATAAAATTTCCGTTATACGCCGTAAATTTCCGTAGTCCTCCGTAGCATTTCGGAATGACTGTCAATTGACATCATTGTATCATGCATGATAGTATGTTGCTTTGTGCTTGGGTGAAACTCACATCTTACCATCGCGTTAATTTATTAAACGCATTAATATTTGATTCCATTATGCACTGCGCCTATTGCACAAGTCTCTCTGCACAAACCAACATACACATATGCAGCATGCAATTAACGAACAAGAATGTTGCATCTGTACACATGCATGATACCATTAAGCAGAATGTAAATAGACATTGGACATCAGGCAAGATGTAAGTGTCATCAAGCATGAAAAGGTGCATGAAAAGAATCATGACACAGTCACAAAGAAGGATGTAATTTTTACCTAAATACCCTTCCATATTTGTCGGCACTGTGTGTTTGCTTAATTTCACTGAAGAACGTCTACTGGTAAATCTTACAAAAAAAGTGATAAATAAGACTGAGTAGCAATTTTTTCGGCGTTGCTGTTTAACGTCAAATTTGGCCTTTCAACGAACTTCTTAAAAGCCCATTGAATTTTAATGAAGAAGTTTCCCGCTTGTAGGTCCGAATGAATTAAATCAAATTTTGCAATTGGCAATTTGATAGAAATCCCCATAAAACATTGCACATAGCTTTCTGAAATAAACAGGCCACATTAAACGCATTCACGATATCCAACAGCTCTCTTTGCAAAGACCTATCTAGTGTTTCTTGGCCGTGTAAGATCTATAATTAGAACATCGTCACCTAAACATCTACTAATAGAAGAGCATATTTTGGGGAAACAAATTCAATAAGAGTATAAAACGTCCACGATCAATAATGTGTAGTTTGTTAAAGATATCACGGCAGTAAAAACATAGCACTTTAAAGAGACCACAATCTGGTACATTTGGTCAATTCTTGCGTCCGTGGCGGACAATACATTTTTAAAAAGAAAGCGTACAAAAAAGCAAACACAATGTTCTTCGTAAGCTTGTTTTAATCTTAAAAACACATAATCGACAGTCATTCCAGTCAAATACAATACTAACAGTCAGCACTCTAGAGATCAAAATTGCGGATATAAATATTTAATTCAGGGATATCAAGTGTATCAATTTCGAATTCCGGAAAAAATAGCCGGTAGTCTGGGGCATTAGGTCCCTTACAGGGATAAAAGGTAAATCCCCGCCCGAGCCGTAGCTAATTGATTTATTGTAGTCTTTCTAGTTGCAATTTCTGGTGAGTACAATGCGGAATATTACGGATATTTGCAACATGTCGAAGATTTTCGGAAAGTAGCGAAGAGGTTTTCGTCAGTTAATATTCATGTCCGTGCCGGCCGCTAACTTATCAGAATCAATAAAAAAGAACCAGGAAAAATCGGTACCGATCGCAAATTTCCGGAATTCCGATAAAGCTTCAACATGATTTGTTCTCAAATGATCGCGTACTCGAACGAATCTGTACCTACGCCTCCAACTCCCTTTAAATCTCATCGGACGTACATTGATCTCAAAATCTATCCTTGACGACTCAAATCATATTTCCTGAATAGTTTGGCCTATTGACGTCCCTGTAATTATAACAATGGTCTTTTGGATAAACAACGCTAAGTTGTTGAAATATAATAACCGTTTAAAATAATTACCGGTTTTCATTTAATAAAATGATTAAGTCATATTCGAGATTTCAGCGATTGCCAATATTTTGCTTTTGTTTCTCATAAGCATATGGTGCTTGGTATCTGCTATTGACTCCTATGTAGATTGCAAATATTACATAACCCTTACAGCGGCCGAGCGCAGATATCTGCACTTGGCCGCTAAAAAGAAAATTCTTTGCGCATTAATTTAATTCAAATCTCATTATCATAATCAAAATCATCATCATCGTCGTCGTCGTCACTACTACCACCACCACCATCATCATCATCATCATCTTCTTCTTCTTCTTCTTCCTCCTCCTCCTCATCATCATCATTAACAACAACAGCAACCCCAACTTAACATCATCATCAAACAACAATAAACATCGGTAGCATACAATGTGCTTCATCAACCATACATAATTATATGCGTTAAAACACCATAATAGAACAGCATGAATGAAGCTGTCTATTACTCTTTTATATTTCCTATACCAATATTTTTTTTCGTTAATTGAAGGACTAGTTGAAATCTTCTATAAAAGCCCTCCCCCCCTCCCCAAATAAAAAAAATAAAAAAAATTAATAATAACCCTAGCAAACAGCAATAAACATAGGTTAGTTAGTATACACTGTGCTTTAGCAACCATGCATAATGAATGTTTATGACTTCGGACCGTTGTGATCAAATTTAAAAAAGCAAGATGGTATGTATGCGGCACACAACACATAGATAATTATAGTTTTATACCTTACACGTAGTTCATCAAAATAAAGATAAGTTATTATCTATGTAATACTTAAATTAGGTTTATAACGTATGCATATTTGTCTAAAACTTGTGAAATGTGATTTGTAAGCCGACGACAACATTATCATTCGGACCCTTCTCCCCACCTAACAATCGAGATTAAACACCTGTGGAGATCCCGATCTTATCAATGAATAAACCGGTTCAATGATGTCAAGTCAAATAAAACATACTATTACTATCCAAATAAATATCTATCAAAAAATGTAAATTGATATACCTACTTAACTAAAACTAAACTTAAACGATTAGCAAGAAAAATATATAAAGAAGAAGCAGGCAAAGTAGACACATTGATTGTAACATATGTGTTCTCAGTCTCCCACTGTTGAACAATATAAATAGTATTTATCGCCACCCCAAAAGGGATCTTTATCACACGTTTGGCTCAACTAATAAATAACTGTGAAAGGACAAACTGTCAACAAATACCTTGTTAATGTTTTATACATAACTCCAATCAAAGGTTAACTTCCAAGGAAACTGCGGCATGTTAAAACTGTTGATTATGACAAAATATTGTTTAGTACAAATCAGTACAATAGTCTCTGTTATGTGGCCTATACTAATCCAGTTAAATAAACTTTTAATCGCAGAAAAGTTTAGATTCTTTACACCTTTAAGAAAATATATATAACAGTTCTTTCCTGTTTTAACAAAATGATACATTTAAAAATAAATTATGAAGCATCGCTAGCAATAGTAGAAAGAGAAGTAGAAGGAGAATTATTATCATTAGTAGCAGTAGCAGCAGCAGCAGCAGCAGTAGCAGCAGCAGCAGCAGTAGCAGTAGCAGAATCAGTAGCAGTAGCAGTAGCAGTAGCAGTAGCAGTAGCAGTAGCACTAGCAGTAGCACTAGCAGTAGCAGTAGAAGTAGCAGTAGAAGTAGCAGTAGCAGTAGCCGTATCAGTAGCCGTATCAGTAGCAGTAACAGTAGCAACAGCAGCAACAGCAGCAGAAGCAGCAGCAGTATCAGTAGCAGTAGCACTATCAGTAGCAGCAGCAGCAGCGGCAGTAGCAGCGGCAGTGGCAGTGGCAGTAGCAGTGGCAGTAGCAGTGGCAGTAGCAGTGGCAGTAGCAGTAGCACTATCAGTAGCAGCAGCAGCAGCAGCAGCGGCAGTGGCAGCGGCAGTGGCAGTGGCAGCGGCAGCGGCAGTGGCAGTGGCAGCGGCAGCGGCAGTGGCAGCGGCAGTGGCAGTGGCAGTGGCAGCGGCAGCGGCAGCGGCAGCGGCAGCGGCAGCGGCAGCGGCAGCAGTAGCAGTAGCAGTAAGAGTAGCCGAAGCAGTAGCAGTAGCGGCTTTTTGCTTTTTTGTTTTAGAAGTGTTTGTCGTATAAGAAGAACGCAAGGAAGACAAATTAATTGTAACATGTGTTATCTTAGTCTCCGTTGTAGTAGTATTTGTTGTATCTACACAGCCATTTTTCAGTCACCTGAGAGACATGTTTTTATAAGAGATTTAATTGTGGACCAATACATCGTGTATTAATATCAGTGTATCCACTGGGGCACCACATGGGGCGAGGATTAACAGATAAACTAGGCCTTCAATGAATTATGCGCCTAGAGGCAAACAATACTATAACTTACTGATAATTTTAGGATTGGGATGTGTTTGTATCTTATTTGAAATTAGCTAGCTTAATTCAAAAACTAATTATAGGCTCAATATTATCACAAGAACATCATCACATATTCATTGTGCAATATATAATCATAGCACCATCACAATATGCCAGAGCGTTAGTATTTATTGTGCATACATATCCTACAGCAACATTTACAAAACTTATTACAAACCAACCATTCAAGCTTTAATTAAGATTGATTTCAATTTATATTATGACATACATTAAAGATCACTGTCAATTAATTAAAAAATAGCTTGATGCTTCGTACTCAGCGATTTAAATAAAAGAAACGTTGCGTACACATTAATTGGGGTTAATAAAAAAAGTCTGCAATTAAAATAATCAAATTTAAATAATACTAAATTTAGTTTCAAATTGTCGCTCAAAAAATGTATCAGTTATATCAGTTACTAGGGAATCGATTTGTTTAATCTCCACAATCCAATAATAATAATGGTGTTTTTATGACAAATTAATAGCTATTCGTCATTGAATGTATGATACTCATAAAAATATTGAAACAATAACCACAACAACAACAACATATGTGATTATGTATATATCTTCTTCAGATACTCTGTGTCATACTTTCAAAATTATCCTCATAAGATTCATAATAATAAAATAAACACTATTGCAATCTTAGTAAAAACCAACTTAGCCGTTATGCTAATGATTTTATGTTCAGTATGCGTGTACATTTCAATATTATATAACAACAAGTGTTCACAAATACCTATGTTTAATAAATATTAAAAACATGAGAACCAATGAAGGTATTGCATTTTAATAGACTAGTTTTACCGTGTGTGTACATTCATATAAAATCTTTTGAAAATCACACTTGAGATAATGTCTTTAGGTTTTGCTATTTCTAATCGATTTAAACACCATAAAACCACCGTATTTTCTCTTACATTCTAAATTTTCTTACATTTCCTTTTTAAGCCAAAATATTTATGTTTTCATGATTCTAAATTTTCGGACATACGGATTTTCGTACAGTCAGTTAAACAGCGCTATTTTATCAGATTTTGGCCCTGTTTTTGCTTATCTGATGACCCTTCGGTCATGCATTTTTACAACCGGATTAAAGTAATAAAACAGAATCATGCCTAAGGGCAATCGACCATTACATTTGCGTACTTGGGTAAATTACCTTGTAAACCTCTAATAAGCAATGGTTCCTTCCAACAGCGTTTGAAATGATATCGTATTAAGAAAGCCAAACGTTTATTGTTTTTACTTTTTATATATTATTTCAGTTGATTGCAAAGCTGTTTAGTTGTATTTTTAAAGTAAAGAACGAAGGGAACAACACAATTAAATTATGTACACTGATGTATTATTTCTACTTCAATTAAATAATTGACAAACAAACATAACACACTTGTCTCTAAATATTTTTCGTATTTAAATTTTCCAACACGAAAAACAATATCTTTAAGTGCACGGAAACTTATAATTATTACGGCATATAGTAAAAGCAGATTTGTCTGAACCATAAGTAAAATAAAAAATAAAAAATGACACAGCTTATTTTTCCCTCAAGTGTTAATGATAATATGGATAAACAATTAAAAATACATAAAGTCAATTGTGTTGATTACTCGTTATTGAAATATTGCAATGCCAATTATAAGACATCTGATTAAAAACAAAATGTTTGGTGGAATACCTAATCTGGAAATACAAACTAATGATACTATTAATGCAACAACAACAATCACATCTTTTCAAGCGCAATCAGAAAACTGCTACAGCTTTGTATTAACAAACATAAATATGTTTGTGCTTATAGATTTAGATAAACTTCAAATCTTTAAGCGTGCTATGAATTGAATATAATTTATATTTAAAAGTTTTGCTACTCTGTTGATAACTAGCAACAGCAAAAAGGAAGATACCATTTTTTATCATCTAATTTTATTTATATTTCATTGTTTATTTGTTTATGATCATAAGGATTGTTTGGATAACAGAGTGTGTCTAGATATACCGGTACCTTTAAAAATATTTTTATGAATTGCAATGAAGCGTAGAAATTAAACAGGCCCTAATACAGACACCATTTTTATCGGAATGCGATTATAGTTTCAATAGCAACTCGTAACGCTTTTTGGATTGAATGTGTAATGAATACTTTTAGCGACAAATTGACTTGGTCAAATACTGCATCTTAAACGGATAAATAAAATTGAAACCATTTATTTTCAATATTATCAACATTATTATTAAGTTATTAATACATTAAGCAGCAAACTCTATTAATCAAAAAGATTTGATATAACATCCGAATTCACTGCAAAAATGAGCTAAGCGATAGGTTTTACGGTTGTTGAAATTGTTCATGATGAGAATGACGATGACGACGATGATGACGATGACGACGACGAGGAGGAGAACAACGACGATAACAATGACGATGATGATGATGATGATGACACTGATGATGATGATCACGACGATGACGACCATAACGATGTTGTTGGTGATAGTGACTATAATGCTGCTGCTGTTGCTGATGACGATGCTGCTGCTGATGATGCGGTGGAGGCGGAGGAGCAGGACGAGGACGAGGACGACGACGACGACGACGACGATGATGATGATGATGATGATGATGACGATGATGATGACGATGATGATGACGATGATGATGATGATGATGATGATGATGATGATGATGATGATGATGATAATGATGATGATGATGATGATGATGATGATAATGATGAGATGATGATTATGTTGATGATGATGATGATGATGATAACGATGATAACGATGATAACGATGAAAATAACGATACTGTAAGTAGTAAATTAACTCATTAATTGTTATTATAATACACAAGCACATGCTAATGGATCTGTATCCGCAAGGCGGTCAAATGAAAACTCACTTGGTATAAATATGAAAAATTGAATCAAAATATCATAATGCGGAATGTTAAACTGTGTTCAAATCTAGCGAAATTGTTGCAGTACTTTTCTACCGAAACCATTGCTTAGCCCAGTTATTTTAAAAATAATTTCAAAATACCACGATACACGTCAATTGGCTAACAAATACATTTGTAAGTTTTACCTCACTCAAAAACAGTATTTATTGAAGACAGGGCGTCAACAATGTCCGAGTTTCTTCAACGTAGCTTAAGTACCTAAAGTACCTTTCCGTTTGATTTATCGCAGGATCCTGGGTCCGCACCCACAGTCTTTTAAAGTGTCTGCATTAAAAAAGATAATAATTGTTGTTTGTAATAATCTTTGACAGCTCATAAAAACATGTAAATCCTCAATTCGTAGAGTTTCAGTATGATTTCATTTATTTAAAAAATAAAGACGGTTAACATATTTTATACACACATATATTAGTAGCTATACGCCATATAACATAGGACATAATGTATATTATAAATCAAAGCGCTGAAGGCACTGAAGTTGTTCGCTGTTGTCGTCCTTGATTAGCTTGTTCGCATTGCATATGCTTATCATTGTGCACAGGCTAATCTTATTTGACGTGCATTAAGCCTCGTTTTCCATGAAAGCAGCCAATATGTGCATATTTTAATGATAAACACTAGACTGGCCAATGGCGTTTACAAGCTGGTATATACATTCACTGCTAGAGCAGAATCATTTGTCGTCTGCTGCAGACAGGCAGTGGTAATCGTTACTAGCAGAGTGAGGTGTGGTTCTTGCCGTACGTAAGTCTTCTAAGCACCTACTGATTTGCATTTATTACCCATTCTCTTGAAACGCCGACTAATAAAGTGCGATAAACCGCCTTTAAGCACTTGGCACATTAACAAATAAGAACATTCCACACCTAACCGAGAACCGACGTCTTTAATCGCGAAACTATTACCAGAAATTGAATACCGCCAGAAACAACAATGAGCTCACTTCGATTAAATATAAATACACTAGATTCATTGCGTCCTAAGCAATCAAACATATCAACCGAAAATACCAGCGAATACAGTATTATATATGACATCGGTCTTATATATCGCCTCAGACATGCGAGAGCGCCACGATGAGTGAAGAGTGTGTGTATGAGAGTTTGTTTACAGGTCCTACTGGCCTCTTCACGAGATTTGTGTAGCCCGACCTGAATGTTGAATGATATGGATGTAGTAACAGTTATATGAACACGATAAATCCGTACCAATATCCATGCGAGCACATACTAATAATAATTAATTTTTTAATCGCCATTAGCTTGAAAATAAACGTAAATAGATACAACAAAGACCAATTCGGAGACTTTAAATTTTTTAAATTACCTCCCCTGCAATAGAAAATATATATGGAGACTCGCATTCTATGGAATATCAAAATCTCAATATATCTTTCTCCGAATTTTTTTTTCTGGTAAAAATCATCTTAAATTTAGCTGTATATTCGTATGTAATTAATTAAACAAGAGTTATAAAAAGGCATCGCAAAAAATACCGCGTTTTACTTGAATAAGTTACCTCCCTTAACCCTATCAGAATATCAAAAATACGTATATAAACAAAACGCGTTCCTTGCATAAGTGATAATAAAGCGCGTGCCCGTGCCACTCGTCCTCCAAATACTTACTAAATATAGTACAACGTATCTACAATCATTGCGACTAACTCAAACCTCAGTAAATAAGTAACCATGATAAATATACGTTTAGGTAATTAAGATATAAAACATACATATACAAATTTACATGTTCCCTGTCTGCCGAACCCGATCCATGGACTATAGCCACAAGAGGTTCCTATGTAATTATGTAGCCGGATTGCGCCCTCAGAGCGCCCAACACCGACACAGATCACGCTACTCTCCGGTCAAACACAATACTACATAGGACTGCTGCCTTTGTCACCATATTATCAGAATCATTAACGTGCAAAATGGAAACTTTCAACTGTCCTTTTACTTCATACATAAGCCATTGCCGATCTTCAATGATCGCTTATTTCCGAGAGATGCATTTTATTTTTTTCGAACTTCGAATTTTGATATATGTTTAACTTATTCATTTAGATTACATTATTTTCACTATAAATATTGACTTTGATCCAATTATCATCTGAAAAATACGATTTCGCGATTTCTTCAAAGATCGAGCGAGCCTTTTTACCTGTTTACTTATATATATCTAATTTAAGGTTACACAGATGTGAAGTTGTCGTGGCCGAGTGGGTAAGGCGATGAATTAGAGATCTTTTGGGATTTTCCCGCGCAGGTTCGATTCCTGCCGACATCGCATACTTTTTGCGACGCGTTTTATTTCTTTTCCAACGTTATTTGATTTAATATAGCACATAAGCTATGTTTATTGTTAAATATGTTGAAAATTGTATGCACATCCTTCAATTTTAAAATTAAAACAACGTTATGGCTAAATTGATTAATTTACTGCTGAAAATACGAATGATGCATGTTGCATTTTTATTTTTATTTCAAAAAGTAAACGGTAAATCTGTCTATTTTTTGGTATTTTTGCTGTATATAGTGTTTCTATAAAAACTTAGTTTAAAATATAACTTAAATGATACTATTTTGAATTTTATGACACTTTGTTTTTAACCGAACCAATTTTTACTTGGCTGAAATCACTTACATTTCATGGCGCTATTCCATAGATTAAAATTTGTAAAAAATAAATATCTGTAAAAGAATACTTATTTCATCTTGTTTAAACTTTAAACACCTTTACTGCATCTGTACACACCAACTACATGCCCATATTTGGAAATTTGAATGAATTATGGAACTTTTATATACCCCAGGGGTGAAAATAAACTAGACAAAAGCCGAGCGTGAGGGTGGTTTTGAAAAAATCGGTTTATTTTTTTTTAAGCATGGAAAGCCTACCTACAAATTTGCATGTAGTTTAGTTAAATGATGCTGATTAGGAAAATAATTAATTAAAATATATTGGATATGTGCCCATTAGAGGTGCGCAAGCTTAAAAAGGTAGAATTACCGAAATTCCCGTTCTTACACGTTGTAGCATGGATCGGGTATTGAACACGATACACGTGTGTATTAGCACCCTACTGTAGTCCCGGCGGGGTTATCAACTGCACCAATACACCGGTAAGCAACCAGGGGAATATCATATGAAAAAAGAACTATCATGCATGTTTGATTTGTTAAAGTGTGTCACAAAATTTCCCTAACTGCCGATGTCGGCTATAATTTCGGTATAAACATGCAAAGAAATTAACATATATATAATGTTATTGCCGGTATGTTATTGGACATTTTGTATGTCAAATGTTCATTATTTGTATTAAAATTAAGACGATTTTATTTGCCAGAAAGCGTTTATTTCAAATTCAAAACAAGCAATAATCATACATAATACCAAAATATAAAACTAACAAAATGACAACACTCTCGCTTAACGCAACGTTCAGAAGCACGCGCACTTAACAAAATTATTGCAACTAATGCAAGCTGTAATTAATATGTGACTACTTGCTATACAACCAGTATCATGCGAAAATTGATCTTATTTAATTGTGGTTCCCTCTTTGAATTTATGTTGCCTGTCGACTTTTAGAATAATGTGTCAGTAAGAAATGTATTGCTTGCTCTACAACCAGCATCATGCGAAAATGGATCTTATTTAATTGTAAATCCCTCTTTGAACTTAAGTTGTCTGTCGACTTTTAGAATAATGTGCCAGTAATACATGTTTTTCTTCAGTTTCACATGTTTTTTTAAGAAAATTTAGTGAAAGATGCAAATGTGTCTTTCTTTTTTTTTCTGTGTCTTCAATGTATCTTAGTTATATGTGACTGCGTGCTTATTTTTTTTTCAAGAAATGAAAGATACAAATGTGTCTTATTTTAATTTTATCCATGTCTTAAATGTGGCTTATTTATATAAGATAAAATGATATACTGCCAGTGTCATGCAAAAAAGGATCTAATTTCTTAATATCCACATTCACGCTTTGTTCTTTATTAGCACCGTCTTTAATTAGGCTATCTATTAAAAGTACAGATTACTGTGAACTTAATAATTGTGCAACGGTGATGTTGATCCATTATCGTTGTTAATTTAAAATGTAGAAAACAAGTTAGCAATTAATGAAATCAGTTATTTTGGAAGTAAATCTAATCTTTTCTGTACAGTAGCCAGGTGGATGTGTATTGAGCGGATAAGATAGGGATCAACACAACAAGTTTCTAATACACAGTATAGACTTCCCCTATTATTGTATTTGTTATTTACCTGATTGGAATAAATATAGTGTTAAAGATCATTTCATGTGAAAAGCAGGATTTCTGACATAATTTCAATCGTTTTGCTTTTATACACAATTTCATGGAACAATGAATATATTGGCGCGATGGAACACAATTTATAAATCAAGCTGACAGTATAGTATCAGTTTTTAATTATGTGTAATTTAATTCGCATCTCTCCCTTAACTCGTTCAATGACACGTGAACTTATATCAATTATAAAACATCACGTGCATCATTAAATATTTTTTTTAATTATGAAAACATATTATATGTTCTACATGGTTTTGTTTAGTTTTTTTCTCAACCAGAGATACATTATAAAACATTGTTATATATAAAGCGCTTTACTTTTCTACATTACATAAAGATATATCGATTTTTTTGTTAAGTGTACGTGCTTGACATATTTATAAAAAGGCAGTGTTTATTTTTGTAATAAAATCGAAAATTGACATTTAATTTGATGCAATCCACATTGTTTAGCGGCCAAGCGCAGTATTCCGCTCTCGGCGGCCGATGGTGTATTGCAATATATACAATGGAAAGCTAGGTTTCTGACATAATTTCAATCGTTTTGTTGACGCGGAAGTGCTTTTTGGTGGCCAAAAATACTATTGTTCCCTTTATTTAAACCTAAATCAGTATTTTTTTACACTTAAAGGTTTGTACAGCGGGGATTTCGGTACCGGCGCGGGTTTATGTGCTTGTTAAGAATTACCGAAATCCCCGCTAAGAGGCAACATATGCTGATTTATGCTTTGATTAAACATTTATAACTAAATTGCAAAAGTGTATAGCATATTGTAAATAAGGTAGTACGATATGATTTGTTTCATCAGATTTGTTTGGAAAATACTTTCTGAAGACTTATTATTACTTTGTCATGTTATATTTACATATACTTTTGTGTAACCAATGTTTTAAATGTACATTTTACCTTTTTTACATTCGTTTACACATTTTTCACATTAATAAACTATTTAATAATGGAAAAAAATATTCTGATAAGAGTGTTTGAATGATTAACACTAATATGATTGTGTACAAATCAACATTAATGCAAAGCCAAAACCCAAACATAATGACATATAGACCCTTTAAGGCGTAATATGGGGGATTGGCGTAAACATGGGTGATTTCGGCTCTGGGCGTACGAATGTAGCAGTACCGAAATCCCCGCTAATTATTTTCCAAAAGAAGTAACCGAATGGGAGATAATACATGTCACTGGTTGCTAATGAAAAAAAACACTATAATAATTTTGTTGACACTTGAAGGTTTGTACAGCAGGATTTCGGTACCGGCGCGCGTTTAAGTTCTAGTGTAGAATTACCGAAATCCCCCCTGAGAGGCAACTTAATGCTGTCAATAGTGCTTAATAATTAAAATTAATATCATTTTTTTGCACCTTAACATTCATGTGAAGTCAAAAACCATTCATACCGATGACCTATTGACCCTTTAAGGCGTAAATATGGGGATTTCGGTACTAGGCGGGCGAATGTAGAATTAACGAAATCCCCTTTTCATCATCGCACATTAGTGTAACATAAATTTTAACACAATATATGTAGGGAAACTCATATGATTCGCGTAATGTGAAAATAATTATTATGCTATAATTCGACCACGAAACTTGACGTGACTAAATACCGGACATTATGGAATGGAGCTACGCTGGCCGTATTTGACATAAGACCCATTTTCGCATATTATCTTATCAATGCTTATATGAATTTGATTGCTATAATCTAATGCGTATTCGACACGGAATTATTGTCAAGGTTTTTCATTTTGTCAATATTTATCATAGCAGGGGACATTGCTGACATCAATATGGATACTGTTTTCATTTTCTGTCGAGAAATGATATGACTTATTATCAAGATTATTTTATAGTACGATAGCGTTCTCTACACATGTGAGATTTATTTGTACTGGTTAATTGCTCTTATACTCACCATTCGGACTCGACGATCGGCTCGAATAAAAATGTTAGTCGCTTAAAAGTACAAATTCATCATATTGAGCACGATTATTATTATTATTATTATTATTATTATTATTATTATTATTATTATTATTATTATTATTATTATTATTATATAGCTTTTAGAAACTTATACCTTAAAAAAAATCCCATTGGAAAAAAATCCCATGGGAAAAAAAATCCCATGGGACAAAAAAATCCCATCGGAAAAAAAATTCCATGGGATTTTTTTTATTTTTTTAAACACGATTTAACGCGTTGAAATCGCGAGAAATGCTCATCATTTGTTAAAAGGTAGTGTTTCTGAAGGTTACATGAATAAATCTCTAAAAATCAGAAAAAAGCCCATGGGATTTTTTTTCCCATACAAAAATGGGATTTTTTTTCTATCAAAGTAAATTGAACGAAAATAAGCACAAATGCTTTAACAATGCTTAAAATCGATAACTAAGCACAAACTTACGTGTTTTATGTTTTTGAAAATCCCATGGGATTTTTTCTCCCATAAAAAAAGCTGGAGAAAAATCCCATGGGAAAAACCGTAATTCCCATGGGATAATGAAAAATCCCATGGGATAATACAAAAATCCCATGGGAACCCCAACTTTGCAAATAAAGTTCATAGTGAAGAAAACGAATTAAACAAGCAAAAATAACCAATTATTAATCACAAGTTAGACTTTTATCTAATACTTTATCACAAATAAGCAAACCTTCAAGAAAAAGGGTACTTAAGTTTGCGAAATTTCGGTTTCGCAAAGTTTTTCCGGTGGCCGTTTATGTATGGCCCTATAAGACTTTGTTAAATATCCAAGAAGAAAAAATGTGATATTGATGAAAGTAAAAGCTTTTCCTGGTCTAATTTCACCAATAATATGCTTTAGATATGACATTCTCAGAATAATGTTATAAATGGTCTTCACTCTGTTTATAAAAACAACATAATCGATCATCAGTAATTTTATTCAGAAGACTATTGGTGCCAATTACCCTGTGAATTATTCTGTATAGGAACCCATGAACTTTATTTTATTGGTTATTAAAAAGGGTAGCTCAAATATGATATTCTACTATTGTTAATGTATTCGGGGTATTAAACATTTTTATGCAATTTAAATATCAATATTTTATAGAAAACTATTTAGACTAGTTGTACACTGGATGATCCCAACATGTTTCAAATCTTTCACGAATTTTCTTAAAATAATTATTTAATATATTTGTTTTATAAAAGCGCCAGTTTTGTTTAATAATCGAACATGCATCATATCATATTTATCAATGTTGATGTTTTTGTTGTTTAATAACACGGAATGTTTATGATCCGACACTTAACACGAAGGAATGTGCATTTTGCGGCTATTATAATATTGGTTCTTGGAGATCCATGACATACGACCAACATCTACGTCACAATAAATACAGAGTTACAATGAAATTTCCCATTCCATGTAACTCTTCGATTAAACAAATTCGTCAGAAGCAGTATAAAAGTTTGTTTGTGAATTCATAGTTGAATAGCTCCAGAGTAATGACACTGTGTTTTCAAAATACATATTATTTTAACATGAGTAACAAGGTATTTGCCTATTATATATGCATTTGTATTGGGGGATTCGGTGCAAAGCAAATGACTTCGTGACTAATCTTCAAACAAAGCATTTCCAAAGATACCTTCTTAGTTAAACTATTTAGACAAATACAGACTTATTCTTCGCTTGCTCTCAATCCCTAATATAAAGACAGGTGTATGTGTTTCGGATGTGTATTGTGTTCAACACCTTACGAATGTTAAAAGTATAAGTTTAGCAACCAATCATTTACACCGATTTGTATCGAAACACTTATTTCTACAGGTGAGCCGTGCTCTTTGAAATGAGTGTGCAATGAATGTGCGCACAGTTTTGTCCCTAATCAGGAAAGACACTTTCCGCCTAAACTGGGTTTTTGCTAAGAAGAAAATTTCTTTAATCGCAAACTATTATAAAAGCGAAAAGTGTCGTCACTGATTATCCTGTTCGGACTGCACAGGCTAATCTGGGACGACATTTTACGAACATGCATTTAACCCCCTTTTCACAGAGCGCCTCTTGTTTTTTACTATCAAATATTATCCGATTAATGGTTATTTTCACAAACACTAATCTTTTTACAATACATGAATATAAATGTGTCAAATTACCTTTAATATTATTTTCTTCCACAAAATGTGTGTCTTACAGAATGAATTTTGCAATGTATATTCTCAAAAAAACTTCAAACTCACGGTATTAAAGAAGATCACAGCATGCATTGACTCGTACAGGACTTCTTTATAAGACTTCCCATCAATTGAAACTAGCATATACGATGTTATCATTGGCGTCGCCCTGCAGGGCGGCGACTTGTATGTAATGCATTTTTTTCGCTTATTGGAGAATTAATTTTACGGATCAATGAATACATTTTTGTTTTAAGAATATCTTGCATAGTGGTGATTTTTTGTGTAAATTAGTGTTAATAAGTACTGCATTTGTGCCTATTACATTTATTACAACATGTATTGCCAATAATGCAAAGCTAATTGTTTTAATTAATAACTGATCCACAACTGATCACAGGGCAAAGATCACAGGGACTGGGCAAATACGCGAAACTTTCTGGTTTTGTATAAAAAACATATGATTTTTTGTATAAAAACAAAACATAATCAAAATATATTTATTTTGTGGTTTTTCTAATGTGCTTATTTAGTGGAGAATCAATGTATTTGACGACCTATCGCGCAAGCAAGTTTAATGGAAGGCGTAGTGGTACGAACACGTACAATGTATTAGTTTATTAATAGACATATAATAACGATCGCTATATACAACTTTACCAAATAGCAGTACATAAGTGAATGTCAGCCGGAATAGCTCAGTTGGGAGAGCGTGAGACTGAAGTTGTTAACGCAACAGTCATCCAAAGGCCCCCGGTTCAATCCCGGATTCCGGCACGAACGGAACAGTTCGGCGGCTGACATTTTTTTTTCAGTCAGGTTAATATATATAATAAAGCTTTATTTTATGTAGACATTTTAAAATCCATTTTACTACAATTGGACATTTTTATTAAAATTAATGGATGCAACGTGGTGACAACATTAATTAAAATTTCTTATACCACTTAAATATCTTATAAAAATACACGTGTTTTTATATTAACAAATAAATGCAAACAACACATCTAGTATCCATGTATTTTAATGGTTGTCTATCATAGGCCTATCCCTACCACATATAGAGCGCGAAGCGCGACACGTATTATTGATTGTAACAATGAGTTGCGTTAAAGGAAGCAGCCGCTTATCAAGGAGGAGCCATGTCCCAGCAACCCGTTTCCCTAGAGTAAAGCACTCCTCGGAGTTTTTTTAAGAACCACATATAGAGCGCGAAGCGCGACACGTATTACTTTCCAGGTGGTATGGGCCCTTTAGCATTATCCGACCATTACGTCCATAGTTTTCTTCCTTAGAATTTGAGAAATTTTGAAATACTTGTTCGAAGTCCAAAATTTTAATCCGAGTGTTCCCAAACTTTCACAGGTTTTTTTTATCAATGAGGACCCAACCCAAACTCTATACGAGCAATATCGGACCATAAGTCCAGAATTATGTCTCTTTGAATTTTAAAATAAAAGTAAAAAATGCTTGATTAGGTGATAATGTCAACATTTTTCCATCAGATTCTTTCAAAACTTACAGTGTATTCATATCAATGAGCATTTGTACTTCATTTAAAATAAGTCCAGATTTTTTTTCTATTAAAATTGACAAAAAAACAACAATTTCCACTTGTTTAAAAGATTTCACAAATTTCGTCAGAATCTTTCCAAACTTGTTAAGTGTTTTTATATCAGTATTACTCGAACCCTATTGAACATGATGAATATCGGAGCAATAAATCTATTATGATGTTTTACTGAATTTCAAAGTATTGTGAAATGTAGCTTCTTTATACAATTTACAGTTTTCATTCATTTTTTTTTCAAACTTTTACATTGTTTTCATATTAATACGAACTCAACCCCAATCGTAAATGAGCAACGTAAGAATAAGTTCAGAATCATCGCCCCTTGAAGTTGAGAAAAATATGAAATAACGCTTACAAGATGAAGCAGATTTTTTATAACCTACACAGTTCTGTTCCATTAATGAAAACTGCACACGGATACCAGTAAAAAAAGAAACCTATGTAAATAAAATGATCTATGAAATATTTGGGAGTTACAACACAAAATCATAGATAATGGTTATTTGGGAGTTATAACACAATATCATAAATAATGGTTATATGGGGGTTATAACACAAAATCATAGATAATGGTTATACCAGTATCTTTTTCTATTGTGTTTAAAATATATACAAATATAAATATAAATATAAATAAATATATAAATATTTACAGAAGAAAAAAAATCGTTCCATGTAACTTCATTGAGTGCCTTTTACACTGAAATTCACGATAATATATTGTACCATTTCTATCAAGTGTGCTTTAGTTTTGTCAATACGATGTACATGAAACCTCTATGTGAAAGATAAATTAACACATTTGTTAATAAAATAAACATGAATTTGTGTTAGCAAAATCATTTGCATACACGGTTCGCACGCCAATTATTTAGTGGATTATTTCTGTTATTAGAACAGAACAGAACAGAACAAAATAGTTTATTTCGACTTAAGCATATACAGCTCATCGTCATATACATACATAACCGGTTCCGGTTGTCATGGCGGAATAGTGTTTTGTATGTGTGGGCGTTTCTCACTGTTTATCGGTCGAAAAGTGATGTTGTTCTTATGAAAAATGAGCGCTTAATGAACTGGAAACAATACTTAAGTGCATTATGCAAGGAAAGTAAAGTGGAAACGGACTTTTATTTAAGGAATTAGAGCAGTAAGTGAAAATCCTATTACAGTATTGTTCAATGACTTTACACGCTCCACGATTTTCCACGATTGTCCACGATTATGCACAAATCTCAGGCTGATCACGAGAAATCGACTGTTCTTCCTCGGATTTTGTCTATATTTGACAATCACATATCCTTATATGGCTTGTGTTAGTATTGACAGATTATACTACTCATAAAACTAGCGTATGTCTGATACCAATACAACAACCCCTTCGACACCAACTGTCAACAGCACTAAAAAGAGGTTTCTGTCATCACCACAAGATATAGCTGATTTAAAAAAGGGTCGATTCTTGGACAGTATCATGGAAACTGCTGGCAACACTAGTGCTGTTAATAGCCTAGCACTTTCAGACTCTTACTTAGAGAAAATCGCACTAGTACTAAAGTCAGCTTTCCAGGATGATATGTAAGCCTTATCAAACCGGTCGTTGATGGCGTGGTTCAGGGTCTACAATCTAGACTAGATCTTTTGAGCCATGAAAATGCAACTCTTAAATTGGAAAAAGAAGATCTCCGATTACGCGTCAACTCGTTGGAGAACATGATACATGACGCGGAACAGTACAGCCGCAGGACTTACCGCTTACGACTTACTGGTATACCCGAGACAGAGGGCGAGAGTACAGATGACATCATTATCAAACTGTGTAAGCAGGTCAATGCTGACATAAAATTGTCAGATATTGACAGAAGTCATCGTGTTGGTAAACCCGGCCATTCCAAAAGCAGACCTATCATAGTCAAATGTGCTACCTATCGGTCACGTCAAACCCTTTACATAACTCGTGCGGCGCTAAAATCAACGGGCTTCTACGGTGTCTATCTAAACGAAGACTTAACCCGTAAAAGAAGCCAGATCATGTACACCGCCAATCATCTTGTAAAATACAAAAAGCTGGAGGGCTGCTGGACTGCAGACGGGATCATTATGGTCAAGGACCTCAATCACCGTACCCACAGGGTTGTTCGACATGATGAACTCAAAGTGTTCGAATAAGTCCCCTTTTCTACCCTGGACAGTATATCTGCCGTCATTACGTGTTTATTCAAGCATCACACTATCAGATAGACTTCATTCATTGTTATACAAGTATTTATACGGAACAGTTAGCAGTTGTTAACACCTAGCAAAAAGTTGATATCCAAATAGTTTTATTCGCGCATGACTGAATGTGATTATATGTGCGCAGCGGCGTGTAACTCTTACTTTCCATTTCTTTGCATACGTACTGAACTTACACAGTGACTTATCACATGTACATGTACCTATTGTAGTTATCCTTGCTTACGTTTTTTTTTCACTGTATGGTGCGTGTTTGTGACAAAATTATGATATTTGTAATAAAATGATATGTATAATATGTACAATGAATCAGTGTGTATGTGTGTGTGTGTGTGTGTGCGTGCGTGCGTGCGTGCGTGTGTGTGTGTGTGCGGCGTGCTTGCATTCGTGTGTGCGTGTGTATTGTGCTTGCGTACGTGTATATACGTAACAATCGCTCGTTAGCGATACATGCGTCATCCGTATTGCATAAGATACCCTGTTTACATTCACACTCTATGCCCTGCGTTTAAGTGATAATGAGTTACCACGATGGGTCTTCCTATGAACACATTTTATTTCAAAAATGCGTGGCATTTACATTATTGTTTCCGATTAACTATGCGATTGTGTGTTGTGCCTGCGCGCCCACTTATACGTAGCCATCGTTAGTATGCGATAAATATGTTGCATAAGCTAACCTTCTTGTATTTATACTTTGTGTCCCTCTCACTGAATAAGTATTGTATAAGCTAACCTTTTTGTACTTTTACTCTGTGCGTGCCCACTTATGCGTAGACATCGTTAGTATGCGAGAAATATGTTACCCGTATTGCATAAGCTAACCTTTTTTACTTATACTTTGTGTCCCTCTCACTGAACAAGTATTGTATAAGCTAACCTTTTTGTCCTTATACTCTTTGCTAGCCCACATATGCGTATATATCGTTAGTATGCGATACATATATTACCCGTATTGCATAGGCTATTTTTTTTTTTTTTAACTGATACTTTTTATTTATAACTGATACTTTGTGTCCTTCTCACTAAACATGTATTATATCAGCAATCCTTTGTGTACTAATACTTTGTGTCCTTCCTGTTGAACAAGTATTGTATAAGCCATAAGCTAGCATTTTTGTACTTATACTATGTGTCTTTCTTACTGAACAAGTATTGTATAAGCAATCCTCTGTGTACTAATACGTTGTGTCCTTCCTGTTTAAGTATTGCACATGCCAACATTGTTATATTTAATATACTTTGTGTCCTAGTTATTGAACAAGTATTATTGGCTCTCTTACAACGAAATTAATTGCCGTGTCCAAATTTTTTACCATATCTTATTAAATTTAAAACATTAATTTCTTACTAAACATGTATTATATCAGCAATCCTTTTTGTACTAATACTTTGAGTCCTTCCAATTGAACAAGTATTGTTCAAGCCATAAGCTACCATGTTTATACTTATACTTTGTGCCTGTCTCACTGAACAAGAATTGTATAAGCAACCCTTTTTGTACTAATACTTTGTATTCTTCCTATTGAACAAGTATTGTATAAGCCATAAGCTAGCATTTTTGTACTTATACTTTGTGTCTTTCTCACTGAACAAGTATTGCATAAGCAACCCTCTTCGTACTTATACTTTGTGTCCGTCCTGATACTACGTAACAGTTGTCCGCTATAGAAATACACATTCCGTTACCTTCAAATAACGCGTCCTAAAATCTCTATAAATTGTTTAACGGTAATTATCGATTTCTTCTCGCCAACTAATTTAAAATTAAAATTCACTGCCTAACATTTATAAATATGTACGTTATGTACTCAATGAGCATCTTATTCATTTACGTTTCCAAAACATGCCCTTTGTTCTAATACTTTGTGTCCTTCCTGAGACTACGTAACAGTTGTCCGATTATGAAATACACATTCCGTTATCTTCATATAACGCGTCCTAAATTTTTTATAAATTGTTTAACGGTAAATATGGATTTCTTCTCGCCAACTAATTTAAAATAAAATTTCACTGCCTAACATTTAGAAATATGTTCTTTATGTACTCAATGAGTATCCTATTTATTTACGTTTCCAAAACATGCCCTTATAAAAACAACATTACTTTGAAGTAACTCAAATAATTAACGACTGCATGCGCTTGTGTTAAATACATGTATGTACATGTATTGTACACTCCTAATGTTTTTTCAAATATTATCATTCATCATTTACTTCATTTACTTCCTTTCTTTCTTCTCTCGTATGGCGGCTCATTATCTCTTGTCTCTTTTCGATAACATCATACTCATGCTGGCTCATCTCCTTCCCTACATCATCCCCAGTGGAGTAACATGAAACTAAGAAGTCAAAGCCAGCTTGAGTATCCCGAAATTTAACTTCAGATTTTTAACACTTTTTATGATCTCCATTTACTGTCATCAAGATCACCGGTCTGCCTTCTCTATATATCTTGTTGCTACGCAAAATGCCCATATCAAGTTTCATACAAATTCTAGGCGATCCCGATTCCCACCAAGTCAAGCCCAGCTGCAAAACACTATGTTTACCAAGCGGTTGATTTGTACATGCTTGCTTACGAACTCACTGGTTGTTCTTCTTATCCTGATGCTATCAGGCGATGCCCATCCAAATCCAGGCCCGCTATCGACGTCTCAAACATCGTCGATCTCCTCCGTCACTTCCACTGTCGATTCCGACATTGACCTTAAACACTATTTCTCATTTGTCCATTACAACGTTCAGAGCCTACTTCCCAAGCTGGATATCCTTTATACTGAATTGAACGATTTTGACATTCTTGCCTTCACTAAAACGTGGATTAATGATGATATTCCGAGTACAGAACTTTTGATGAACTCTTTCAAAGGTCCCGAACGCAAAGACCGTCAGGATAGACATGGGGATGTAGCGGTTTATATCAAAGAAAACCTTTTTCATAGGCGGCGAGATGACTTAGAAATAATTGGTGTTGAATGTATTTGGATTGAAATTACTGTCTCGAACCGGCCTCTGCTGTTTGGAGCCTTTTACAGACCCCCAGATACCACACCCCAACAACATTCCGCTCTCACAGACTCAATACATCTAGCTTTCGATACTGGTATCCAAGACATTATTATAACTGGCGATTTTAACTTGAATGCCAATGTCACGACATCAGCATCTAAGATTAAGCCCATATGTGATCAGTTCTCACTTACACAAGTAATTTCTGAAAACACGCACTTTACAGAATCTTCGGAAAGCTTAATTGATCTAATAGTAACATCAAACCCAAACATCATTCTTTCCAGTGGTGTTGCTGACCCATTTCTAAGTCAAACAACAAGATATCATTGTCCTATTTATGCTCTATTAAAACTTCATAAAAATCGACAACGTACTTACTCAAGACACGTCTGGCTCTTTGACAAGGGCGATTTTTCTAAACGGCGTCATGATATTTCCAATTTTGATTGGGACTCATTACAAAACGAAAACATTGACATCTATGCAAAAAAACATAAGTGACAACAAAATTTAATCATCCAGTCAGTGTATACCTAACATATATGTCCTCATTCGTAATAATCACCCACCTTGGCTAGACAATAATATACGGTGTTATATTCGGAAAAGAAAACGCGCTTATCGTAAAGCAAAAAATATTAATACACCATTTTTATGGCAAAAAATTAGAACAATTAGAAACTAAACGGCAGAATTTATAAAATGCTCGAAAGGAAATTATTTAAACAAACTTACCGAAACATAAAAATCAAGCAGAAAAAGTTCAAAAAATTGGTGGGCCACATTGAAATTTTTAATTAAATCCTCGGGAAACTCCGAAATACCACCAATCCAATATGGCAACAAAATAATTGATGATGCATTCGACATGGCAAATATTTTAAACATTTTTTTTACATCCCAGTCAAATATTGACCACTGTCAAATACCAACATTACCGACAGTCACAAATAGAACCCAATCAAGCCTCGGTCAACTTATTCTTGAACCATATGAAGTAGAACTAGTTCTTAAGGGATTGCCTCTAGGAAAAGCTTCTGGTCTTGATAGACTCAATAATCGATTGCTCCTTGAATTGTCCTTAGAATTGTCTGGTCCTTTGTGTACGCTCTTCAACTATTCCCTTCGCACGGGATCCTTCCCGTCAATTTGGAAAGACGCAAATGTTTGCCCAATTTTTAAATCCGGCAACCCGAGTCTTGTAAATAACTACCGTCCAATATCATTACTAAATACAATTGGAAAAGCCTTCGAAAACATAGTTTTCAAGCATACGTTCAAATACTTGCATGACTTCAATATCCTAACGACGTACCAATCGGGGTTTTTACCTGGCGATTCCACAACAAACCAATTGACGTATCTTTATTATATGTTTGCCAAAGCTGTTGATTCGGGGAAAGAAGTCCGAGTTGTCTTTTGCGATATATCAAAATCTTTTGATAGAGTGTGGCATGACGGCCTAATTTTTAAATTAAACGAAATTGGAATATCTAACATTATGCTAACTTGGTTTAAATCGTATCATTCAAACCGTAGACAACGAGTTGTCCTACCAGGTTCCTGTTCTCAGTGGAATGTCGTACCTGCCGGTGTCCCCCAGGGCTCTATACTAGGTCCCTTGTTATTCCTTATCTACATCAATGACATTGTTAATGACATTTGTGCAAACATAAGATTATTTGCTGATGATACCTCACTCTCAATCATTGTCGAAAATCCAACTCTTGCCGCAAACACTCTGAACGATGACTACAAAAAATATCCGACTGGGCGTCTAAATGGCTTGTAAATTTCAATCCGAACAAAACAGAATCTTTGCTTATATTTAGAAGCACACATGACCATGCTCACGCTACACTCATTATGAATTACACTCCAATTAAAGAAGGTTCTACTCACAAACACTTAGGTGTAATTCTGACAGAAAATTTAAATTGGTCAACCCATATAAATTATATAAAAGAAAAGTGTTGCAAACGAATTCACTTAATGAGAAAACTTAAATTCAAACGTGATAGACAATCCCTGGAAACTATATACATCTCGTTTATTCGTCCAATTCTCGAATACGGTGACATACTATTCGACAATTGCACACAGGCCGAAAAATATGAGCTCGAAAAAACTCAACACGAAGCAGCTAGAGTTGCTACTGGCACAACAAAACTAGTATCTATTAAAATACTTCAATCAGAAATCGGTTGGGAAACTTTAGAATCTAAGCGAAATAAACACAAACTCATTATGTTTTACAAAAGGAAAAATTCGCATGTTCCTGATCACCTTTCTAATCTTGTCCCGCTAACAGTAGGTCAGTCCGTCCCGTACTCTTAAAGAAATATAAGTGAAATTCAAAACGTCAACTTTCGAACATCATTCTATAAGAACACATTTCTATCCTCAACCATCGCCAGTTTCAATTCCTTGCCAAGTCATATTCAAAATGCACCATATATTGCCGCATTTAAAAATATGTTGAATACTAACACTGAACCTTCCAGTAGCCAAAAACATTTTTACCATGGGCCGCGAAATCTCCAAATTTTACATACACGTCTTCGCGACAATTGTAGTTCTCTTGCTGCCCATCTTTTTAGAAAAACACAGTAATGACTCGTCTAACTGCAATTCTTGTGTCGAAATTGAAGACTGCAACCACTATTTCTTTCATTGTGCTAAGTTCAGTGTAGAACGAGCTCAGCTTATAAATAGTGTATCGCAGATATGTTCTCCATCACTATATGTTTTTCTATTTGGTGATCCTTCGCTCTCTGCCGATGAAAATTGTATCATATTTGACCATGTTCAGCGCTTCATAAAATCCACCAGGAGATTCTAGCCGCCACCCATTTTCTTCTCTCTGCCACCATTCTTCTCCATAAATTTCTACATGACCGTTTACAGCCTCGAAATCAATAATTTTTCCTGTTAATGTTTCCTTCCCCCCCCCTCTCAATTTCTATTTCTTTTCCCCTGTAAAATTGCTTGTGTTTCTTTCCACCAATGTTAGTGAACTTGTATATACGTTGCATTCTGTATTATGTTTTTTGGACTTGTAAGTTGCAATTTGTATCTTGTATTGTCAATTTACTACAACGTCATGACATAATGTCATACGTAAATATATTATTTATCGGGAGAGGGCTCCAATAAGGTTCGCCTTTCAGCCCAATCCTATGTTAATGTCATGTAACTTGTGAATATGTTACTATATCGTAATAAATAAATTTAACCCAAACATACATAAGCAATAAAATCATGCGTTGAATTAAATATAAAAACATACATCATTTCGAAGAAATATCAATTTAAATGGAATGAAATACAACATGTTTAAGTGAGGATGTCACATGGATGAGGTTACTACATAGTGATAACATAATGTAAAAATGTAGTTTAGTAATTGCAACACGTATAACATAATTATAAGCATATTGTATTTGTGAAACATATATAATTTATCCTACATATATGAGACATTTTCTCGCATTTTAAAGCATTTTAAAAAAACATGGCTAGTTTTCTTAGCACTATTTTATTTGAACTATTAAGTAGTTCGTTTAACTTGAACATATTTGGGCGAGATATATGATACTTTGGAATTAATAAATTCCTAACATCGGCATAATAAGGACATTTAATAACAAAGTGATATTCATCTTCGATATTATTTAGGTTGCATAAAACACATTTGCGTTGATCTCTAACAATGTTCTGGTGTCTACCCGTTTCAATAAATAATTTGTGAGACGACAAACGTAATTTAGCAATGATAATCAGTATGCGATGATCTGTGCAACGGGTTTATTTGTATAGATATTTGCATCATTTTATATATTGTTCGTTAAGTGTTTATTTTATTATAAAGCATATGTTTTTTGTTACATGAGTTAACATGGAGAATTGGACCTCCGTGACAGACAATTAAACTATATATATATATATATATATATATATATATATATATATATATATATATATATATATATATATATATATATATATATAAGCAATGATATTACCAAATATTGATTTATATACTAAGGTAGAGTCGACAATGATGTAAATAAAGAATATCGTATTAGTAATGAACACGACATGTTAATGCTTGTCCGACACCCCAATAATAATTCGCCCCCTCGATGAAAAAGGGTATCATTTGCTATTGAAAAAAGAAGGCAACTGGTACCTTTCTGCACCAATGGGGCAATATGTTCTTAAATAAAGTAAATGCGCTTTAACTAAATGACCTTTGTGCACCAGACATTCTTTACTGGACACATCGCCTTTTAATTAAGTTGTTATGTGTCTGCTGCACATCCGGTTCTGTCTTCAAGCCATGTCATTAATGTATCTGTGCCCATTATCCAGAATCCTTGTAATCCAATGTATACGGTTTTAATCAGGTCTTGCATCTCATAATACTCAGAACGTCTGATTGATACACATGCGACCCTATCGTAGGACACATTATTTCGTTTAGGATATTATAGTCCACATAGGAAATACAAATTTAAATGGCGTGATTTGTTGCTGTGTCAGTATTTAGGAGCTGAAAGCAGTGCATTTATGTGTAAGGTCGATGCAATTGTGCAATACAGTCCGAAACAGCCCGTTATTCCTTATTGCATAGAAATAATGAAATAATGTTACATAACACAATAATGAAATATTGAAATAAAAATAAATTAATAACTATTAATGTGCACACTTTCCTTTGTTGTGTTTTTTTTTCTTTCAACACGTGCATTCATTGTTAAAAATAAAATAAAACATAATATACATCGTTCAAATAAAGAGAAATTTCATAAACAACAACAAAAAACGAATTTAAGAATAGATAGTCAATTAAACTTTTCAATTTAATTAACTCATTTTTATCAAAAGGATATGATGATAACGTACTAAAAAACACGTGCGTGTTGGTTTTCGATTCACTATATCTTTCTTCTCTTAACATTTGGAATTATTTATGGAATTACCATTTTATACGTTTCATTCTTAATATTTAATCACCTAAGCTTGTTTTACTGGTAATTCAATTTTACAGTACCGCCCCTTTAATATTTTTATTTTACAGTACTGCCCCTGGATTGTTTTCACGTCATCGTGTCTTCGCTTGTCAATTATGTCATACGATACTCTTTCTTTGTTCCTGACTACATTGATTTTTGTGACGTCATCGCTTCTATATTGCTTCATACGACCAACTTTCACAGTTTTAATCTACATGCATAGGTTATTGGGTTTAAAGCGTTCCATTATTATTTTATTTTTTCTCTGAGAAGCGTTTCTTGTTTGATATATTTTTTTAGTAGTCAAAAAAACAACCAAGCTATGTAATATGGAACTTTTACACCCATTATTGCTGATTCTTTTGTATTTGCGCGATGATGATCTAAACTATTGACTTAATGATGCTATATTCCTAAATCTTTTTCTATAAAGAAGGAATGTAGTTGACACTTCTTCGTAGTTTCATTTCATCGTTCCTAAAAAGTTGTAGCTCTGTTGCTCTTGTCTATTTCCTACCATTAAGTAATTAAACGGTAATTAAATTGAATGCGTTTTAATTCCCTTATATTATTGTTTAATTTGAGTTACAATGCTATGAGGTTAAATTTTATTTACACTTAAATGTATCATAAATATTGCTGGGCCAAGTGTGAGGTTGAGCGCCCTAAAACCGGTTTAAACCCCCATGCTTTGCATTGACCGTTCCAAGGCGGTGGCCGCAGCTTTATTCGTTTATGTGTTATGTATGTTGTTTTGAATTGTGCTGTTTTGTGCTGTTTTGTACTGTTTTGGCAATTGGTCACTTGCCTTAAATAAAGAGCCAATTAATTGTATATAATGAGAATTCAATACTGCTCCAGCAGCTGGAGTTTCACTTATTTATATTAATTGAATGCATCAAATTTGTTTTGTTTACTTATAGTAATATATGAGTGTTTACAAAATGTCATACTGTTTAGTATGTTGTTAATGCAATCTAGATATTGGATATGACGAAACTGGTTGCTGGTGTTGTTTTTGCAACAGTTCATGCCTGAGTAGCATGTATTTATGAACGTTAACCTCTTTTCAAAAACATTGTATTACTGTATATGGTAGAAGTATGGTATGTCAGTGAACTAGCACGGCTTGTCTGGACGCATTATCCCATTCATATATCCTTTGTATCAATCGCATGCTATAATTTACTTCCAGTATCCATTAATACATATCTATAAACTGGATTTATAGCATTCTTGTCCTATACTTACCTCACCACTTTTATTGCATTTGGTTGTGAGATATTTTTTTTTAATACAAGACATAAATAAATGCAAGATTTAATGACAGAGTCTTATGAGCCATATACAAGATCGTAAATTATCGAGCATTCGTGTAAAAAGCAATAAACAAACGACTAATATACCCAGAGATAATACATTCTTTATTATTGTTGGTTGTTCAACTTTGTGAGAGACTTTAAATGCTGCCTGTGTCTACAACCAATAACATGCTTAATCCAACATCAATGCCACTCCCCATGATGTGTGAGAGTTCGTAGATACGTATTTTGACGCATGTGTAGTCTCTTAGAAATTATATTTAATATAAAACCTTTCTTACTAAATTCAAGTTTTAAAGGCTTCATTTCCAAACCTTAGTTACTAATGAGCAGCAAACAGCATAAAACCTGAGCAGACTACGAGTAACTGGTTGAAAAAGTCATTTTAACTTTGCTTTATATGGGGAAAGGTTTAGTGCGGGCACACATGTATGCATGAAGATATACTTGAATCTTGTTATTACTTGAATAGGATTTAAATTATATAAAACACATTCTACAAGATTTATTTATTAACTATATTTGAAAATAAACATGTATTCACTAGATATGCAGAATTGCCTTGTCTTAAAACGTCCACTTTTGAAATTAAATATAGCCATAACAATGTTTTAACAGTTTTTAAATTGATATTGTGGGGTGGTTATTAATGCAAGATTGATGTTACCAATGCATTTTTAATATAGCGCATTTGCTGACAATCTATCAAGTGAACCCTTCTTAAAGGACTGCAAACAAATGAGTTTTTCAAACATCAATGTTTTCACATTTTGTGTTTTGTTTTCGCATCATTAGGCAACCGTTGTGGACGTTGTAGCCTTTAATACAAACATAATTGTAATCAACTTAACTAATCAACTTAACGTTTCTTGAACAATATAAAAACGAAGAATGCAGGAGAAAGTATCCAAGGAAGAAAAAAGATTGTTTCATATCAATAGTGTTTAGAAAGAGATTTTTTCAGCATATACGTAACTTAAACACAATATTTCATTTAATGTGGTTGAATAAAAAAGATTGGACGTTTTGCTATAATAATTCCCCCGTCGTGTACGTGACATATTAGTTTTGCTTGATAGGTAAATCAAAATTGCAAAGATACTTCTTTGAATTGTATAACAACTTTTGATGAGAATATTTTATTGTAAAATTCAGTTTTAACAGACTAAAAAAGCAAATTACCAATACCTAACTCTATTGTTCTGCAGTTCTCGAAAACGATGCTGAATTTACATAGGAATGTTGATAATGACGAATACCGGTTCCATATGAATTTTGTATTCAGTTTATATTATTTTTTAAACATTTATTTACACTTGTTTAATATCATATCATTCCATATCTACGGTATAGTATTTATTCAGAATATATATAACAACTTAATGTATATTTATTATGTATATTATGGGGAAACTGTAATGCATGATCAAATGTGCATCAGTATGGCATAACATTAAAACTATGCATAGCATAATGATGATATTTGTAATCATCATAAGCATACATTATATTTAATAGATTGTACGTGAATATTCAGGCACACTGTTCCAAGACGCAACAAATAATACTTGTGTAGTAGCAGTAGAGATTCATAAAAAACGGCAGCTATGTAATGTTATTTGCAATAGCAACATATTAATATGTGATATTTTTATAACAACATCAGTTATATAACAACGGTCATATAACCACTGAACATTTCTCATAGCTTGTTTTGCCTGGCTCAGCGGTAAATGAGTACATACTTATACATACCTGAAATTAAATACGGATATGCTTATACTAGTGTATGAATCAAAAGTCCATTTAAACATATTTTACCACTCCTCGCAAATGTTATATAGCTGGAGTATGTTATTAATTATACAATTACAACCAGTAAGCATAATATACAACTACATCTATATCAGCTATGAACTTTGCTTAATACCGACCTCAATGCGAAGCTAAAAGGTCAGAGAGAAAAACTTTCATACTATACAATTTTGCATGTATAACAATCATTTAAAATACAATCATTTAGCGTTATTTCAAATTCTATTATCTTAATGCACATTTTTTATCAAACAAAACAAACTAATCATGTTAATATATCTAATAGTAGTGATTTTAATAGCCTTTTAATCAAGTAAATTGAATAAGATTTAGTAGTATTTAATTAATTACCTCTTCAGCTTATTTCATTTATTTAATTAATAATAAATTTAGGGTTAATGTAGGATCAAAATGATATCCGTGCTTTTAAGCTATACTAGATCTTCGATGAAAGTAGATTTTAATTGCAAATACTGTTATAATAAATGTCTGTGTGAACACGCCTTGTATCGATATTAAGTCGCTATAATATTTATAATTCTTTGGAATGCATTTCCATGACAACATTAATGGTTGTGTTGTGACTTGTATAAAATCTAATTAACATGTTAATGCGTTTTTTCAACCATGCTGTATTAGTATGTAGTTTTTAAACGAAGTAAATCGACAGAATGAATCAAGAGCAGCACATTTTATGTAATTGTTCAATCATACAGTTAAAGGGAAAACAATGTTACTGTTATTCAATAATGCGAAGCATTATATAACTAAACCATTATCTTAAATGCCATATTACATTCAGATCATGAAAAATTAACATATCAACTCTTTAACATGTCGAATAGTATTAACACATATATACTTAAAATCAATCGTCTTCCGCAACCCACAAAACAACCCTCAATCATCAAACGTTTTATTGAAATACATTCGAATCGAACGATTTCCAATCCCATCAACAACAGAAACAAAAACAGTGTCCCATTCGTTGCTAAAAATGTATGTTTAATACTAATTTGCATTATGATGATTTAAAATTATGTAGTTTACATTGTATGAACAAAGTACGTAGAACAACGTTTAACTAATATGATATATATTCCATCAACAAAAAAACATATGATGACTGGCATTTATAAAGCGATGTTTAACGCCAATTTATTACAAGGGTCAACGTGTTAATGATTTATTATATGTGTTGGCAATACTTTTATTAGGATGGCATCTCTATAAAAAAAGCTTTAAAAAGTTAACGAAGGTTCATGCTTGTAAACTAAATGAATTTAGTTTGGACGACATGTCAGAACACTTCATTCTGCTAAGAAATGCCGCTAGAGAAAATATGATAAGTCCAGTGATATATGCCATACGACTTAATGTTTATCTTGACATTTAACGAGTGTATATTTACTTCAAGACCTCTTGTTCCTCAGACACCGCAAAACGGCAACAGCACGTGAGCGAAGCAAAGTCCCCATTGAAAGAATGTGTTATCCTTCATTTCCTTCTATTGCCGTGTGTGTCCCATCACGCATATATCTTAACATACATGGTGATACATTAAAGACCAAATCTCGTCACGTTAAGGTGACATCAAGATTATGTTTATTTTATATGGCGGTTATCTAGTTTTAAGCACGGTATCATACACTTAATAACACAATAAAACGTTACTCTACCGCTAACTGCCTCTGGTCGACTCAATGTGACATGTGCTTTCATTTCATGACAACACGATTGTGCTATGTTTGTTTGTTGTGATTAGTATGAAGAATCATTTAAAGATTAAGTAGAAATGTGTTAATCAAATGTCTATCAAAGGACATCGTTCAGCATTTGAAACGTGTGAGTATAGTTTCATAGCGAAAAAGATAATACCATCGAAACAATAATTGACTAGTTGCTGGACTAGAATGAAACGGGTTTTCCTAAACACATTGTGCTTCGTCAATTATCTCTTTTATGCGTCAAGACCTCAAGTCTGGAAAATAATCTTGACTAAAACGAAAAACTGTACCTCTTTAAATTGTATTTCAATAACACTCTAATAAATTTCCTGAACCCGCGTTATTTATGCCTAAATTACAATTCCCTCAACATTCTGTACTCTTCCGTTATGTTTATATCGTACGCAATACAAATCAAAGAGTTAACAAAGCAAAGATAAAAGAATGGTTGTAATGTAAACAGAATGACAGAAATCATGTCCCGAGACAAATGAAAGGACCTTGACCTCTACCGTACTTTTCCTTGTTATGATTCACAAAGTTTTAACAAATGTGTTTTATGGTATCGTTTAACTGGTATCTTTTCAAGCACAGCCGACAAAAACAATCAATGACCAATAATAGTCGTGTATTTGTCATAGTGGCTGCAGCAGTAGCAGCAGCAGCAGCAAAAGCAGCAGCAGTAGTGGTGGTGGTGGTGGTAGTGGTGGTGTTGGTGGTGGTGGTGGTGTTGTTGTTGTTGATGTTGTTGTTGTTGTTGTTGGTGGTGGTGGTGGTGGTGGTGGTGGTGGTGGTGTCGGTGATGGTGGTGTCGGTGGTGGTGGTTGTGTCGGTGGTGGTGGTGGTGTCGGTGGTGGTGGTTGTGTCGGTGGTGGTGGTGGTGGCGGTGGCGGTGGCGGCTGCGGCGGCGGCGGCGGCGATGGCGGTGGCAGTGGCGGTGTTCTAATTGAAACGTTATGCTAGCTTTGAACCGGATTTCTCTTCACATTGCTTGGGATTAACAGATCCAAGGTGATTTCCCCAGTTTGTGTTATTATGTTATATATAGTATTTGAGTTGAATGTCCTTTTGTGCATTGTCGCGTACCTTAAATAAAAAACTTCCGGATGTTAATTCGAATTTCTCTTCTGATTGTGTCTCCGGGGTTTTATGTATCCTAATTTAATCTGCGCTCAATGAGATGTCAGCAACTGAAGTTAAGTGTGTGTGTGTGTGTGTGTGTGTGAGTGTGTGTGTGTGTGTGTGTGTGTGTGTGTGTGTGTGTGTGTGTGTGTGTGTGTGTGTGTGTGTGTGTGTGTGTGTGTGTGTGTGTGTGTGTGTGTGTGTGTGTGTGTGTGTGTGTGTGTGTGTGTGTGTGTGTGTGTGTGTGTGTGTGTGTGTGTGTGTGTGTGTGTGTGTGTGTGTGTGTGTGTGTGTGTGTGTGTGTGTGTGTGTGTATGTTTATATGCATATATGTATCAATCTACAATAAACTTTGATAAAAAGTCTATTTTATGGAAATTCATTTGGAACTTCAACAGTCGTTCAATGTGTAATTACAATTCTACACGGCTCTTTTCTTCATACATCAATACCTTACAGTTTTAAGATATTGTACTCGATAGCGTATTTAATTTCCTGTTATAACTGAAATGTAGGAGAACACATGGTACAGGTAATTTATCATTTTAATTATATGGGGAACATACCATTTAGAAAAGTGTAACCACTACGCTGATTAAAAATTAAACGCTAGATCATGCTGAGCATTTTCAATAAATATCGCTACGAGAAAAGTGCGATGGTCACTAAATAAGTTAAGTAAACTTTATGTGTAAAAGCTGACATTGTATACTAACGATTTCACTGCGGGAAATCACGTGATCAATGTTAAAGTTATTCAACTAAATATGTCTATGTCAATTATGTGCACATGAGTCGTGGTCAAGTTTGATCTCATGAACATGATTTGATAAAAGTATGTAGACGAACATTACCTGATGTCACATACAAAATGTACACTCGTCGGGCATTGTGGTCTGCACTTAAAAAGTTATTACACTACATAAGTCGATATGAATCACGTGACTCCTGTTGCGTTGCCAGTTTTAACTCCATTTGTATTACGTGACTTTTGTGCACAATTCTTGACCTTACGTAGCTTATAAAAAAGCTCGAGGACTTGTTGATTAAGAGGGGATATTAAAAGAGAATATATAATGTAATTCTAAATAAATTATGCGAATTAAAGGACGTAGTCAGTTTTGACCCAGGGGTTCGACATTTGTTTTGAACAGGATTCCTATCTGATGTTCAAGCAAAATATTACATCTCTAACCATTACGAGTTTAAAGGATACTATTTAGGAATTGTTTAAATATAAAATGATGTATTCATTTTGCCGATCGTTGGATAGATTTCAAGGGAAACAGTTTGAAAACCCTTTTTTTCAGGACCACTATACCATGTCAAATACCTCATATTGAACATATTACCTTTGCCTTAGAGACGATTTTTTTTGCAGTTTTTTATTTTATATGTCATTTTACCAAATAGTGAACCTGTTCTCTTTGCATTATATGCGATTTTTTCAGTTGCCATTTTATCAATGCATTTTAGATCAGTAAACTTGCATTTGCGTCGTAACGGAAGTATTTGAACAACTTTGAAAGACGATCACACACGCATTTATCCTGTGGAGTTTCGTTTAAATCATATCAGCGGTTTAAGCAAAGGTGTCGTTTGATTAAGCTGTTAACGGACGAAGAACGACACTCAAAAGGCATTCGCACAAGCTCACTCTATGAATTAAACAGATTATTTAAAAAAAACGTATGACATACATACATACATACATATATAGATACATAGATACTTATGTACGTACGGACGTACGTACGTACGTACGGACGGATGGACGGACGGACGTACAGACAGACACAAAGACAGACAGACAGACAGACAGTTTATATAGCGTAAATAACGTTTGTACTCTTTGTTGTCGAATAATCTAAATTTTTCGACACGCCCTTTTAGAGCCAAAATAATCAGTTGTATTGACTCTAAATTATCGGACATCCAGATGTTACCAATAATTAATAATTCTTAATTTCTGGACATTTTATTTATTTCAAAAATGAGTCTACTTGCGTTAGTTTGGTGAAACATTAAGACTGCATTTTTCAACATGAAAACAGTCATACAACCTGTCAGATACATGCGAGAAGTCTTTGGATCGTTCAACTTGAGTTATAGGGGTTGATTGGCATGCATACCGGTGAAGCGGTGTTTCCTGTCCCCCCGAAAAATCGCCCAGGTTTATCTGTCCCTCGTTGGCCAAATTTCCCTCCTACTTTAAGAATTAATTGCAACATGACTCTCGGCCATGTTTTATCCACTCGGCTAATCTTTCCGCCCTCCCTACTTAAGAATTTATTGCAAAATGACTCTCGGCCATTTTTTCTCCCCTTGGCCAATCTTTCCCCCATACTTAAAGAATTATTTGCAACATGACTCTTGGTCATTTGTTCTCCCCTCGGCCAATGGTCCCCCCATATTTAAGAATTTATTTTAACATGACTCTTGGCCATTTTTTCCCCTCTGCCAATTCAACAACCCTACTTAAGAATTAATTGTAAAATAAAATATAAGGGGGTGGAGGCAGTTTTAGCAACTCTCAATCAAATTATGTTATTAAAACTTCTTTTGCTGGACAGGGGTGAAAACTGGCCGAAAAGTGAAGAGTAAATGAAAAAGATAAGTAAAATATAAGATAATAGTGTTGAGGCAGTTTTAGCAACTATCAATCAAATTCTGTTGTAAAAAATACTTTTACAAGGTAGGGGGGGAACTTGTCAGGGGGGACAAACTGGCCGAAAAGTGAAACATAACTGTAAAAGATAAGTAAAATAAAAGATAAGGGGATGGAGGCAGTTTTAGCAACTCTGAATCAAGGTCTGTTGATAAACTACTTTTACAAAGTATGGGGGGGGGGGGGTGGCCAGGGGCGAAAAACTCGCCAAACGGTTAATATTAAATGTAAACTATAATTAAAATAAACGATAAGGGGGTGGAGGCAGTTTTAGCAAGTCTCAATCAAATTATGTTGTTAAAACTGCTTTTACATGGTATGGGGGAAAAACTGGCCACGGGGAAAAACTGGCCAAAAGGTGAATAATCAATGTAAACTTTAATTAAAATAAAAGATAAGGGGGTGGAGGCAGTTTTAGCAACTCTCAATCAAATTCTGTTGTTTAAACTACTTTTACATGGTAGAGGGGAAAAACTGGCCAGTGGGAAATACTGGCCAAAAAGTGCAGAATAAATGTAAAAGATAAGTAAAATAAAAGGGCAGAGTGTGGAGGCAGTTTAAGCAACTCTCTATCAAATTATTTTGTTAAAACTACTTTTACAAGGTAGGTGGGGGACTGGCCAGGGAGGGGGGGAACTTGCCGAAAGGTGTAGATAGAAAGATATATTTAATGAAAAAATCATGGGGTGGAAGAATTGGATTAGGGGGGAAGAATGGGCCCATGCCACTTTTTCCCCGTGGAAAAAGTGGCCAGGGGGGGGGGGGGGAAATGGCCTGTTACACCGGTAATAAATATTGGCTTTACTCGAAAATTAATGTAGGGGTCACAGTTAGGCAACAACAACTTCTGCTGCGGGTTTTGGTGTGCATCGCTTCAAGAACAACATTATAATGAAAAAAACAACAAATATGTTTATTTCATTACTTGTGGAAATAGGTGTTTCTTTACAAGTATAATTTCAAAACTAAACGGTACACAACTGTATGTGCCTTGACAAATGTAACTAATTGGTAAACAATTTACGGAGGCAAATTGTAATGCGTTGTAAGGACAACGAAATCAAAATCGCCACAGTTAGTTTGGTCGCGAATAAAAAAGTATAACAACAAATGATCATCATCGTGTTATGTGGTTAAAACACAACTTTGGAATATATAATCCTACAAAAAGTAAAACACATGACCATTATTTTTAATTTATTTCAAGCATATCCTTAACCATTCGTTGATGACATTTTGCACATGATTAAGGTACATCCATAGCATTAGGTATATTTGGTAAATTGTAAGAGTATCAATATATCTAATAACTTTTCAGACACTGCCTTTTGGGAACAGTTTTGAGTATCTTAATTTTCGGACATGAAAACCTCTCACTGTATTGTTGAATGTCCGAAAACGTAAAACGATTACGGTACATCACCGAAAAACAAATGGGTTCTAGGTGGAAGTGAACTGTTTTGGCTTTCGTATCCGCATAACATACATTGAGTTCAAGAAAAATATCATTTCACAGGTTCGGCTTTATTATATGGGATTCAACAACTCATCAAGACCAACTGGTATGCGTTTTTCGTCTTTAAAGCTGTCAATTGTATTGGCCCAAAATTTAACGCAATTAAAAATTGAAATCATAAATTAAGAAGCACAGAGAAACTGACATCGGCGATCAATTGTATTTTGCAAAACAAATCGATACCAATATCGACAGAACAAGCACTGTGTTAATCAATTAGGGTATCGCAAACTTAATACAATAGCTTATGCATTAAAGGAAGTATTTGTAATAATTAACGGTTTTATATTTTTAAAGAAAGACATAACGACACACATACATAAATATACTTTGTAAGTTAATGTTTGCTTCTGACATCACTACACTCCTTTGCCTCGGCGTCCAAAGTATAGTTTAGGGATTATTTATTGATCTCTTTTTCATACTTGATTATTTCAGTAGAAACTTTTTAAATTCTATTAACTCCAACGTAGGTTTGGTTGTATTTAGAAATCTTTGTTTGATTAGTAATGTGTAAGTGTCATATTGTAACTTTAATAAATATTTATTATATAAATGTGGATTGTGTGCTCGAGCAATATGTTGCAAATATAAACATTACATACAAATCAAAGGTCGCTAATGTTGTTTAATTTGTATTAGTAATTATTACAACACGACTATTTTATTGGGCAAACTAACATATATGAAATGAAAGGCGAATTTTATAAAATAAAATACTCTATATTCTGTATTTTTTATAACTTTATAGTATAATGCATATTTTAAGTCAAATCAATGAGACCATTATATTGAAATTAATTGCTCTTAAGTGTTCTTTACAATATGTTTTACTCACTGCTGGTGTATTTATGTCATACGAAAATATACATTCAACCCGTCTGTTTAAGTCTCTGTGCTCAATGCCCGTATATAGCACACAACAAATACGTACGTCCGGGACATCCAAGCAATATTTTCAGACCAGCAAGAGCCCCTCTTTGCAAACGTCACATGACGAAAGCTTGCTTTGTTTGGACACGTCATCAGATACGACTCTCTGTGCAAGACTATACTCCGGCCCCGCTATAGTGATATCGCCGTCGGGGCCGTAAGCTGGATCGACATTGGGAAATAATAATCAAATTAACCGTTCACTAGTATATAATATAATTAAATAACATTTACAGTCAAACTTTAAACAAGCTAAACTTTATTACAGTTAATCACCATAAAAATAGACTTAATTTGAATCCGTTCCGGGTTGCTTTATATGATGTCGGTGAACTCATTAATGTGTTGATTGACAAACACGTATATCATTTATAACATATAATATAATGTTGATTGCTAGTATGTATCGATTTCCGAACGCGGGCCTATTCAGGTCCGACTGTATAACACAGGGTTGCGTATCGTGTCTGAAGTAGTTCAGCAAGTTACACAAGTAAAAGTATTTTTTAACTATTTTGAGATGATGATTTCAATTGCAAACTCTTGTTTCAGCTGCTGTGATATGTGTCTCATGAATATGTTAACTGTTTGGTGCGAGCGTATTTTAAATATATTGCTTAACGATCAACCAGTCTGCAAATTACTAACTGCAGATATATGTCTTTCACTAAATACTCAATTTCAATCCAACACACATTGGTAAATTATCAGATGTTTTTAATCAGATTTGTCTCTGAGCAATTAAAAAAAAGAAAACAAATTATACACCTATGGCTTATCTGATGTGCCGTAAAATAGTTGCTAAAAACTGAACAAACGCGTTCGTCATTCAGTTAAAGCAATACCCTGCACTCAGCCGATGTGATCAATACAAGAAGCTTGTGACAGATCACAATCATCGTATTGTTGGCAGTTACATTTTATTATGCGACAAATTTAACAGATTACTCATTACAAAAGCAGTTCAAATGATAGACTTTAACATGATAGTTTGAACATATTTACATTATTTGTAACGTTCATATACACGTATTCGTATATAATTAAAATAGTGGCATCCCTGTTCTTAGTCGTTAACCATCCACTTAATCACGCCAATAAGTGGCCAGACTTTAGTTAAAAGCCATGAAGTGTTTCTTACATTTCACAAAGATGCAAACTATTTTGTCGTTTGGCTCAGTAAAAGTAATAACACGTGCTAATAACAAGCTTTACCATACTAAAATAAATTAACATTATTCATGAGTGAGTACTTATTTTAATGGAAGCACATTTTTTCATTAACAGCTATAAATAGCCTTAGTTTTCCTTCTTTAAGTCACTGACTAGTGCCGTCAAATGAATTGTTTAATGTGTTCGGACATCTTCTACGTCCTTATAAAAACAAGATTGGTATCAATCCCATCTAGAATGTTGCAGATTTTGAAACTCTGAAACAAAATAAGACGAGAATTCACGATTCAATTCAAACGGACTACATGCGTCGTTATAAAGTTACCTTTATAACACAATTGGATTTGTGACGAGTTTACAAATATTTTATGGAGTCTGATATTTGGTCGTAGTGCATCTATAATGGTTTGAATCCAGCGTCATGCGAAAATATCGGAACAGTATAGCTCCACACATGATCCTTCATACGTATACTATAATGGGGATCCTAAGACCCGCTTATAAGACCACACAATAGTGCGTTACGTGAGTGCCGACACGATCCTCACTAGACTTCGTTAATTGCTCAGGCTTGTCTGGAACGACGTTGAGGCACATGGAATAATAGCTTTGTTTTCACGACGCTGAATGAATAAAACAGACACGACATAAGCTCAAAAATGGTCAATAGCATTAAGCAATGTGATACATGTTTGATATTATGTTCAACACCATTTGTAATTTTGCGTAAATGTATATTTATTTTATGAATGTCTTATGGAGTGTTCATGCCAATCTTAGAATCTTTGCGGAATCAACGATTTTAAGATGTACAATATATTAAAGCATGTTGTTCACATAGTTTGTTTGTGTATTTGTTGTCATTAAATACATACTCTAACACAATTGTAATCGCTTAAATAGCTTCTGCCCTGGGCCTCGAACCCAGGACCTCTCTAAGTCAAAAGGTAACGCTTTACAAGCACAAAACACTGGCTTGTTAGTGTTTTTGGGTAGTTAAAACTCTATGTTGTATTCAAAAGTGTCGATGAAAAGCGTTTAACCGGCTTATTATTGTTTCGCTTTTGTTTGATTATAATCTATAATGCAACTATTTTCAAAACAGCTGCTTAGACATTTGTTTTGGTTGATAAAATATGATTAATTCATTCGTAGTTAGCAATATTTCGGAAATGGTCATGACAGGGTTCCATTAAAGGTTGTTCACCACACGAGTGGGCATTCTATTAGTAATTCGACGATACAATCATCTCTACCATATCCACGTAATCGAATATCGAATATGGTGTACACCATGTTATGTCTGCCTAGACAGTTGTTGAGAAAAACAAATTTTGCCGGAGATTGAATTTGAATTCATGTTCATGGACTGAGTGTCGAGATGCCTCAAGCAATATAGTCAAAACACTCCAACAAACATTTTTTTCCAATAGCTTTGTTTACGAGAAGAAGTTCGTCGTGTTGTGACACGGTCATTGCTCTTTTATGACAATAACCGAAGTAGAAATGCGGAAGCAAGCCTTGAAAGTGGATAATAGCGCCTCTGGTATTTATTAAATTGAATGACGACATTAATTACGTATAAAGAACTTGTTCATTTTCTGCAACGCCCATGTTGTGATATATTGCGGGTTGATGTTATCGAATAACGTCATTAGATTTAACTGGAACCTAATGAGAGTTTGCATAAACCTTTGCCACGCTCATTTACAATTGAATGCAAACTTAAACGTTTATGACCCTAGTAAAAACAATTATGTAAGAGTAAAGAAGTCAATAAACAATAGCAAGGTCAAGAGACAATAAGTGTGTTAAGTGTCTAATTCCTAACAGGATAATATACTGTTTGTTTTTATCATTATTTTCAAAAATAGTATTGAAAGCGTCGATACTATGTCATTTTATGAATGTTCAACTTCACATGTGTGTATGAAACTGCAATCTGTTAGTACACACACATAACATATCATTTTACAACATGCATTGGTGTCTTGTTTCAGCTACACAGTCACCATATATGTGTATGCAATAATTTCTCAGTGTGTTTGTTTGTTTGTCTAAGTTGGATATGTCATTCTTTAAACGCTTTTTAGCCATATGACGCCGGAAAGTTATCGAACTTGGATAACTATATCATGCCAATAATTGTAAATTGTCTGGTAAGTATTCGCTACATTAGTAATTAACCAATACTACGAAAGTCGTTGATAATAATGTATTGAATGGAAAGTACATGATACATTTATTCAGAAGACATCTTAGAGGTAATCAACAGTATAACCCAATCCAGTTTCCCTGTCAACACACATGGACAATTTTCGTATACATTTTCAGTTTCTGATCACCATTAAACCATTGACTTGAATTTCAATAAAATAAAAATAAAAGTAAATTGACATTAAAATGCAGTTATTATATATACGGTATTGCTGTCTAAACACAGTGAGTTTGTATCATGTGAAGGTTAGCTCTTATTAGTTTAAAATATTTTTATTCGATTTATTGTTGTTTGAATACCACAGCAACGCGTACTCGAAACATTTTGAGTCATCAGGTTTCAAAATGAAAAACACTTATTTTTTAACTTTGATAATTTTCTGCAGAAATATTACTCCATTACATGTAGTTCATCGTCTGGTGATTGAACACTGTTGTCAGATTATTTTTTTTCTAAATCGTCGTCCATAATTGCATCACATATTTTGATTGTTTTATTGAAATTTATCATGAGATAAAAATGTTGCTACATTACACGACGCTGTTAGTTTAGCATATATTAACCGTCTATAATAATATATGTATAATGCATTATGTTTTAATTATATGTAAACAAAACGTTCAGAGAAGCCGGATCATATGTCAGTAGTGTTTCACCTTTTTAATGTATACAGTTCGCTCAAACCATAACAGTATTACAATTAGAACACAAATATACAATTATAAAGCTGGTTATATGTTTTCGGGGGCAGGCAAGTACTTATGATGATCGGTTCAAAGACAAACTAGATCATATCAATTCGGATGTATATCATATGTAAACGCGAATATTGTGTTAGACGTATTGTTATGAAAATATACCATGGATATATATTTGATTGAGATGTATTCTCAAAGCACGTATTTAACGGTAAGCATAAACTAAATAAATAACACTAGATTAACAACTCCTTGCAATCGACTATCCTGCTTCTAGTAAGGCTTTATTTTTATCAAGTGCATACAGTGTCCATAAAGAAATATTGATGATGACGCTAAATTAATGTTGATGTAAAGCGATACCATATATTGGAACAGCATACGTGTGATTCAAATACATATCAAACTAGTGAAGGAGCATTGTAAATTCCACTCTAACGATGCTCATGTGTAGTATTTAAATTTTATGTGACATGTCCGTACAGCTGAAGACAAATATGATTTATTTCAGTTCTCGTTCACATATACACTACACAAAGGTGATGAGAAGTGTCTTTACTTCTTAAAAAAACGTGAAGGCTGACGTTAAGAGGGTTCCCTCAGAGCTAAAGACTCAAAAACCTAATAGTTTATTTACGTTGTTTATTTCACCGTGAACATTCCAAACCACCCACGGATTAGGGTTGTGTTTATTAGGAGAGACATCTCCTGTTTAATACCGGATATATCACATTACCAGTGGTCTGGAAAATGTCACTTACAGCCGTCAATACCAGAGTTCATGACAACACTAGGTGTGCTGACGAAAGATAATTTGAAGGTACATTACACAATGTTTTAGACGAGGCGAGGTTGTTGTCCCAATATAACTAGAGCACTATTGACGATATTGAATAGATATATGGTTTTAAGTAGACTATACATTCATGGAAATAATTTAATTTGCATTTGTATACATGATGTATAATGGTTCATACAGTTTAAATTGCTGATAGCTATTTAATCAGAAACAGTTATACTGAATACTACAAGACAATCATTCCATTTTCGAGGAGGTTGTTATTCGATGCAAAATGCATAAATATACATGTTATTAAAAGTATTTGCACATAATTAGAAGAACCCTTAGCCATGCTGCACTAAATTATTGCCATGTTAACGTTGCATGTATATTATGTGAACATATACTTTTAATTGCATGATCAGTACATCCATATGTTTATATATTTCTTGACGTTTTGCAAAAATAGTTTTATTTGACCTAAATGAAAAGCCAATGTGTTGCAGCGTTAAACAATTACTGTTTTAATATTATTAACTGCCCCTAAAATTGTGTAATAAACTGCGATATATGTTATGTATATACGCATGTACGCATATACGCATGCAATTTTGTCTAGCTATATATTTGATTTCATTACATATATGTCATTAAAATTTTAAGAAACCGATCCGAAAAATTTCAAATCTCAAACATTACGGTTAACGCTCATAATAAAACTCTGGCAATGGATGGCTGCAAAACTGCATTTAATATTAAGATTTGCATGCATCCGTCATACACATCAAAATACCTGTGATAATATCAGGATTTAAAGCTGATTCATACATGTATATTTATGAAACAAAGCATTCAATACGAATGAAATAAGCCTAGACAAAGCAAGGTTTACACAGCAATACAGGCTCAATTAAAACATAAATATCAACGAAAAGATTGTACTTGTAACGAGAAAAAAACAATAACAACACTTTTTTTCAACACTTGGGACTTGCTATGGGCAAAATAGGCATATTCATATTTTTCATATGTAATTTTCTGCAGACATTAAGACTTTATTTCTGCGCATTGTGAATACATTCAAGCAATACACTAACATAGCTAACAATGTGTTGATTAATATCGATGTCTTCAGTTTATGTGCATTTGATAAAGTCACAAACACATTCAATTTTAGCAATTCAATTACTTAGTTGCCTAGCTTTAACCGCCTATTTCTTTCTTTTCCATCCGTCTTTTTATGCAAATTCGTACGCTCCCGTACGCTATAACTCCGATTAAATCGAAGCAAAGTCTTCAATAAACGTGTGTGTGCGTGTGTCAATAAATAGTACAGGTGGAAAATGCATCGTTGTTGTGTTGATGACCTAAGACACATGTTCGTATGAATAAAACTAACAATTATCAACGCACCCATTAAATATAAAAGCTTACCTCGAGTAAATAAATTCTACTAACTGTTTTTTTTTTCTTTCAGGTATATAAACTATATTTTAGTATTATTACGTCAATTATAAAACACATACTCAAACAATTAATATATATAATGCAGCATCTTCTATACCTGATTTATCTAAACCCAATGTATTTGTATCGCGCATTGCTCAACATGTGAACAAAATAGTATTCGTACCCTGTAAATAATAATCGGGAAATTCCATAGTCATATTTCATTCTAAGTTTGAAATGTTTCGTATTAAACCAGTATATACTATATAAGTGAAACAAGTATTTATTGATAAATTATATTTTTCATTTAGAGAAATATGTCATAAAATTATCATGATTTGCTCAGATAAAAGGTACCCTGTAAATAATAATCGGGAAATTCCATAGTCATACTTCATTGTAAGTTTGAAATGTTTCGTATTAAACCAGTGTAAACTATATAAGTGAAACAAGTATTTATTGATAAATTATATTTCTCATTCTGAGAAATATGTCATAAAATTATTATGATTTGCTCAGATAAAAGTTATTAAAACATAACCCTGTCATATTTGGCTATGGCAAAGATTTAAGGACAATAACTGGATGATGCATTCACTTAACTTAATTTAAAGAGTCGCATTTGTTGATTACGCATCGTCGTCGTCTCGACATGTCCTGAACTAAATAATTCATATTAGTATTGCATAGAGCAGATGGTAATATACAGTGTTGTTCGAAGCATATTTAAGTGTGTATGTATTCCATTATGACAACAGCACATATCTGTTAATAGTGATAGTAATGATACAAGTACCGACACAGTTTTCTCGAACATTTTTATTCGAAATAAAATTTACATATCAAATGATCTAACACATAATGGGTATGGTTGTTCATTATTATATGTATATTGTACTAATGATAAATTATTATTAAAATTATTAAGAATTCTAAAAGACCAAGCATAATACTGGTTTTGAAGAAAAAAGGTTTCAATTCATACTGAACGGAGGATATTTTTGAGTATCAACATCACAATGTCTAAATAAACCATTCGTACCCGGTAATGTCAATGTGTTGCTAAAGTATCTTCATCACAATTTCTAAATAAACCATTAGTGCTGACAAAGTGTTACTACAGTATCTTCATCACAATTTCTAAATAAACAATAAGTAATGCCAATGTGTAACTACAGTATCAACATCACAATTTCTAAATAAACCATTACTAATGTCAATATGTTACAACAGTATCTTCATCACAATTCGTAAATAAACCATTAGTAATGTCAATGTGTTACTAAAGTATCTACATCACAACCTCTAAATAAACAATTAGTAATGTCAACGTGCTATTTCTACAAACACGACATGCTATACCTGTATGTAAATAAGAAAAGTGACCTAAAACAAAGTTCACTTCATGGACCGACGTTTCTGTTGTACACGGCAACTAATATCATAAAGTCCTTTAATTTTTCTTAAAATAATCAGAATGTCCTTTTTTCGTAAATATTGGGTCTCTAACAAATAGCTGATTAGACTGTATATTTCACGTGTTGCAGTTCTAAACGAGGGACTAGGAGCGTGATGTTTAGAGATTTAATGCGCTATTGGTAAAAAGGAAGGCTACAGTTCGCGTCTTATGTAAATCCTCACGACGGTAAATGTTCAGTCAAAGGATTGTGAACAAGGGTGAATTTTATAAAGTTTACATAAGTTTTCATAAGTTTTGAATACAACACAAATTACCAAAGACAGACCAAAAAATAATGATAGTTGTCTTACGTCTAATATAAAAAAAAAGAAATATTGACTCTCGCAACGATTAATGTTTTTGTCCTGTATTATTTACAGGATTAAAAGCGAAAGTAAGTAACACAAGGCAAGCATTTAGGACATATCACTCTCTGAAATGATTTAAAAAATGGATACAAATTTTTCTTCTACCTTTATACCTGTGATTTAAAATTTGTTATATATCAGTCACCACTGGAGTTTACAATATTAAACTGCATACTAAAATTTAATATGTCCATTAATTAGTTCTATGACCTGTGAAACAATAGCCAAATCACTGTGCGTCCAAACACAAATTGGAGACCAATTTGACCCAAACTGTTTGTTCATACGTAAAAATGAACATCTGAAGAACAAAGTCTTAGATAATTGTAATGTAATTAACCACCGTTGAGAAGAACAGCCCCTAATTAACACGTCTCACACTAATGACGTTCGGTATCGCCATTTTTTTCATTCATAACAAAATGTAAACAAACCAGCATGGCTCGAAAATGACACTAAAAAACATTTTTGCACATCAAAACTACTCACATTTACAAAATATTAACTGATATGAAAAATGCATACCTTGAAATGAACGATCACAACATATTTCTCAGCTATGACGCCTAAATAAACACGATGAAAAATTGATACTACGATGGTTTTCCATTTTTACAACCGTATAACTGTATTAGTACGCCGCACGCATCACGAACGATAACTCTGTATGTTGTTGTTGTTGTTTTTTATACAAAAACACTATAAATGTGAAAAATACATCATGCATACAGGTGTTTCTGATGTATATTTGCATTTTATTCGTAATAGACTGAAATTAATATCCAAAAAACACAAATATAACTGCTTTCCAATTTTTTGTTGAAAGATTTTATTTTCTTGCACGAACATCCTGGTTTTTTAAATGTATGTCATTCGGTCCACTTCCGACGATGTTAACAACAGTCAATAACAAGTGTTATCGACAATTTGGTGTTGCTGAGTTAACCTGTTGTTGATCAAGGTCAGTTAATCATTGAAATACGTTTATTAACTAATATAAACATTTTTCTACCAACCGTTTAATTCTTTGTGTTTCGATGTTTCGATATACATAAGGTAAGTTTCACCGTGTATCATAACGTAAAATTACGTGAATGAAAATTGAGAAAAGCATGGTGGATCATACGTGTCACAGTGTGTAGCGTATTCGACTAAGATATTGTTTAGTGCTTTAAACTTTTTTTGTGTACTCTTGTGTGTTACAATGGTTTTAATTATGGATGTAATGAATAAGGGGAAGTCTGGAAGAAATGGAAGGTTGTTTTGACAATCTGTTGGCCGCAACAGTCAAAATAATAAGAAAAAACAGTCAGCTTTATTTCGCCACATGAAAGAAAAATACAAAACTGGTGTTGATAAACATGAAAGGCCATATCAAATAGTGACAATTACAAATAATTGTGGAACAAAGTTGGTAGTGCGTCGCATAAGATGCAATTCTGTGGGGAGCAGCAGGCTATTAAACAGTGGTAAGAATAAATTGAAATTTGAAATGAATAAATACAAGAAAAAATTGACATGTAATCGTGTGATAAATTTAGATTGTTTGAACGATTGCAAGAACATATATCTAGCATTACAACGCATGTATGTTTGTGTCCCAAAGCAATTATTATTGCAACAAAAAATGAAAGCCCCATGACTCTGAAATATGAAAAATGCAAAAGTGGACTTTTTAGCATTTTGATGGCCATATGTGCTGGATGTAACAAAGAGTTCAAACTGGAAACAAGTAAAAGACAGGGTAATGGATTTTTCGACGTTAATGTTAGAGCTGTTTGGGGAACTATGGCAAGTGGAGGAGGTGCAACTGACCTGCAAGAACAACTAAGCACTTTAAATATACCTCCTTTAACATCAAATATATTTTCTAGCTTGGATAACACTATTGGTGAATGGTGGTCAAAGTCCATTAAAGATGACATGTTGAAGGCTGGTGCAGAAGAGAGGCGTAAAGCTATTGAAAAAAGGGGCATTTTCATGAAGGAATCCCCTATATTACTGTCATTTGTGATGGTGGGTGGTCCAAAAGGACACAAAAACACACATACAACGCATCAGGTGGTGTAGCTGTTATTTTCGGGGCAGAAACAAAGAAACTATTGTACATTGGGGTCAGAAATAAATATTGCATATTGTGCTCTAGGGCAAAAAACATGAATACTGAAGTTAAACCACATCAATGTTTTAAAAACTGGCATGAAAGTTCCCAGGCAATGGAAACAAATATCATAGTTCAGGGCTTCCTTGAAGCAGAATCAACACATGGACTGAAATACATTTACATGATAGGGGATGGATAAAGTTCTGTGTATCCCCAACTTCAAGAACAAATTCCTGTATGGGGTAAAATTATACACAAACTGGAATGTGCAAACCACACGTGCAAATGCTTAAGAGCAAACCTGGAAAAGCTTGTGGCTGAAAAACCTCACCTAAAAGGAAAAGGAAAACTAACAAAACTGAATCGGGTAAGGCTCATAACCGCTGTGGGATGCGCTATAAAAATGAGATCTTCCGAAAATGACTCTAAACAATTGAAATAAGTCATTATAAACTATATATATCACATTTTAGGCTTTCATGATAAATGTAGTAATTTCTGCACCAAGAAAGTTTGAAAAAGAAAACATTGACAGTGTTGAACAATTAACTAATGAAAATGGAGATAATGATTATTTTAATGAAATTATAGACGAACATTATGAATTTTGGAAATTGCCTTCACATCTTGAAATGGAAAACAGCCGAAATGCATTAAAGAAACAGTGTCAAAAGGCGGAACTAACAGAAGTAGTAAGGGATGTGCAAGTGTTTTTAAACCGAATTGCAAACAAAAGCGATCGTTTGATAGGAAATTTTACCACCAATTAATGCAAAAGCTGGATGTCAATAAGAGCAAAATTTGATGGAGGAAAGGTTGTGAATCGATGTGGAAGAGGATCTTGACACGCACGATGTTTTGGTGGTGCTTTGCGAAAAAACCTGGGTGAGGAATGGTCTTTAAGAACATTTAAACATGTAACCAAAGAACAAGGTTGACAGTATTTGTTTGAAGCTGTGCACAGACAAACAAAGACAAATTATGCAAGTGCCAAATATCAGGCTAAATCAGAAAGTAAATCATTAAGACGTTAACGTAAATTTCTAAATTTGAAGGAGAACACTTGTAAAAAAGCAAAAATTAACTATGGCAGCAATTTAGATGATTCACCTGATGTACCAGCAGACCAACTCCAAACTGTGTGTGACCAATTTTAATAATGTCAAATATTAAAAACAGATACTGAAATAATCGATATTGAAAAAAAAAAAAACATTTATCAATTCCAATCAGAATTGTGGAAAAAGAAAGAAGTATTAGGCTAACTAGCTCCAACTTTGGAAAGGTTATTTCTCGCCGCAACACAAATGTATCAACAGCTTTAGTCAATAATATGCTGTATTCCAAATTCTCTGGTAACATCCATACAATAAGAGGACTGGCACAAGAGGACAAGACTATCATAGAATATAAAAATGTTAAAGGAAATGTTGAAGTGCAGAGAACTGGATTGAGAATTTGTAAAGAACACCCCTTTCTAGCAGCTTCAACTGATGGAATTGTCTTATCAAAAGAATCTAATGGTCTTTTGGAAATTAAGAATCTGCTGCAAACAAATTCATATTTAATAAAAAAGCTGTGGAACAAGTGCCAAATTTTTGTTTGGAATGTGTAAAAGGGAAAATTCAGCTTAAAAAAACCCATAGCTTTTATTACCAAATTCAAGGACAATTAAATATCTTTGAAAAACCATGGAGTGATTTTGTGGTAAGACGATCAAAACCATATGACATTTTCATTGAACGAATACAAAGGAACTGTAAATTATGGGAGACGCAAATGTTACCCAAATTGCTAGCCTTCTATATGAAGTTCATGCTTCCTGAAAAAGCCCTCCCAAGAATGGGAACATATACTGAAATTAGACAACCAAACAAACCATGGGTAAGTGTTGTCTACATTTATATGTTTTATGCTACCCTGTAAATTATTTTTGTGGGTATCATATATTTATCTGTCTGTTTGTCCGTCTATCTCAACAACAGTTACTAAATAATGTAATGCAATGACCTTCAATGGAAGATTCACTATAAAGAGGAGATACACATATTATCAGCTTGTCTTAGTCTGAAGATTTGTAACAAAGGTATGTCCCTCACAAAGTTACCTTAAATTATATAAACATTATTTTTTTGTGTTTAAATACTGGGTTATGCACTGACATCAATTTTATAATTGAACTTTTTCCTAATACAATTACATTCTGACATATTTAAAGAAAATTAAATTTTATAACAATGCAGCATTTGATGAATTTTATAATAGTACAGAATTTTACATTTTTAGTTATTGATTTTTATTAAAATAAATGAATTTTTTCATATATTATTTCATTTTTATGGTTTAGTGTTATGCAGAATTCGGGAACATAAAAAGGTCAAACATTATGTAATACAGTACTTTAAGATATAACTTAATAAATGTTTATTTACTTAATTTCAGTTCATTCCTAGTCAACGAGTTGAATTGACTAAGACAAATGTACAAGTGTTTCTAAGCCATTAGTAAAACCGTCAAAATTGGTAGTACATGTAGATGATCAAATAGCGGGTCAATCCCATCTATGCGATGATACATTGACTGATGTCAATAATAATTCAACACCAAAGGTATATAATATATATATTTATGATTTACTTTTATTGACAAAACAATTTTTTAAATAAAGATTTTGGTAATTTTGGTGATGCTTTCAATTTAATTTTAGTAACATAGTGAAATATTTAATAATGTACATTGAAAAAACTTTATCACCATCCATGCTTTAACAGAAGTTACATTACATACATTGTATTATCATTTATATCGTGCAACCGGCAACATTTGAAAACCTAATGACTAAACGATTAATAGTTCATAATGACAAATTTATATTTTTGTCAATATGTTTTAATGGCAAATTACGTGTAAAACAACAAAAGTAAATTGACATATGCATTTTTAGAAAAATGAATTAAATTCCTCATATGCAAACTGTAAAAATGAAAAATTAGTAAAAGTGTAGGCATATTTAAATGTGGATTGTAGATTATCCTTGTAACTAAGTAAAATAATCATCTAAATTACATTTATTGTTGGTTCTTATTAACTCATCTTGCTAAGATAATTAATACTTTACAGCAAAATATCTTTTTTATGTCCCCGGATTGATTGATCAGGAGAATATTGTTTTTGGCCTGTATGTCTGTCACTGTATGTGTGCCAATATAAAAGCTTAACCTGTCCTTGGTTATGAATTTTGAAATATTTAATAAAGCAACTTTATATTTGGCATGCATGTGTATGTCATGGAGCTTCTGCACATTTTGAGTGTTGAAAGGTCAATGTTAAGGTAATCCCTCAAGGTCAAAGGTAAAATATATGGGTTCAAAGCGCAGTAGGGCATAGGGGCAATTGTGTTTCACAAACAAAGCTCTTGTTTTAATGTACAGAAATGATGAAAGTAATCATGGTTATCGCTGTATGAAGATGTCTGTATTTGTAATTACTCATTATATTTATACCCCCTTCGAAGAAGAGGGGGTATATTGTTGTGCACATGTCGGTCCGTCTGTCCGTAGGTCTGTCTGTCCGTCCACCAAATGGTTTCCTTATGATAACTCGAGAACGGTGAGGCCTAGGATAATGAAACTTCATAGGTACATTGATCATGACTGGCATATGACCCATATTGATTTTCAGGTCAAAGGTCAAGGTCACAGTGACTTGAATACACCACAACTGACAGCCCATTTTCTTTATGTTTTAGGTTGAGCAATATGGTATAAGGATAGATATATGACATAACAACTCTGGGCTTATAAGAGCAATATTTATCAATTTCTAAATTTCCATTTGAGTCGCCTTGTGAGAAAACTGGGCATAATGCATGCGCGTAAAGTGTCGTCCCATGTTAGCATGTTCAATTCGCACAGGCTAATCAGGAACAACACTTTCCAATGTTATGACATTTTTTGTTTAAATGCATTCTCTTCTTAGCAAAAATCCAATTGAGACGGAAAGTGTTGTCCCTGATAAGCCTGTGTGTACTGCACATGCTAATCTAGGAAGACACTTCAAGCAAATGCATTACTACTGATATTCTTTTCGAAGGCTTCCACCAGCCAATTCGCAAGGATCGTCTAGACTCTTATGGCGGCGTTGCTATATACGTTAATGAAAATATTGCTTTCAAACGAAGACACGATCTCGAATTAAATAACGTTGAGTCTTTATGGATTGAAGTGTTCCCCTCAAAACATAAATCCGTTCTGTTTGGCTTGTTTTATAGACCGCCTAGTGCGGATATATCGTATATGCATTCTATTGAAAATTGTATAGGACTAGCCAGAGACACACAAATAAATGATATCATTATTACAGGTGATTTTAATATAAATACTATCGCCGAATTATCAGCACGAACATTTAACGAATTATGTCTACAATATGACTTAACGCAACTAATAAATGAGCCAACACACTATACTGAACACTCATCTTCCATAATTGATCTTATCTTTGTAAGTAATCCGAATACCGTATTACTTTCTGGAACAGGTGAACCCATTTTAGACCAAACTATTCGGTACCACTGCCCTGTTTTTGTTACATTAAAATTCATTAAACCTTTACGTAAAACGTTATATCGACATATCTAGCGATACGACATTGGTGATTATTCCAAACTTCGACAACTAATGACAGATACTAATTGGGGTCTTCTTAAATGCGAAAATGTTGATATTTATGCAGAAAATATTACGAAGACATTTTTACAAATTGCTGGCTCATGTATTCCTAACAAAAATGTATGTATACGTTCTCGTGATCTCCCCTGGCTAAATAATATTATAAAGAAAAAAATTCGACAACGAAAGCGTCTATACAGAAAGGCCAAGCAACTAAACAGCGATATGCATTGGTTAAATTTTCGTCGTGTCAGGAATGAAGTCGTTTTACTTCTACGTAACTCAAAAAATGAATACTTTAACAATATTGCACGTAAACTGAAGTCATCTGACCTTTGCGCAAAAGACTGGTGGAAAACACTTCGAACATTTATTCCTACTAACAGAAACAATTCAATTCCACCTCTTTTCGACGAACAATTAGGTATCTTTGTAGCAAATGACTCCTGTAAAGCCGATATGCTAAACAGGTATTTTGCAAACCAATGTTCAATTGACGCAACCACGAACTACCAATAATCAAAAATTCAAACGCTAACACTCTTCAGAATTTTCATATAACACAGGAAGAAGTAACTGACTCAATCAAATGTCTTAAGTTAGGCAAAGCATCTGGTCCTGATGGAATTGATAATCGTATCCTCAAAGAAGCAATGCATCAATTAAGCTACCCATTGTGTGATCTTTTTAACTCTTGTCTTAATACTCACAAAATGCCTTCTTGTTGGAAAATTGCTAATGTGTGTCCGATTTTTAAAAAGGGTGATCCAGCGAAAGCGTCCAATTATCGACCAATATCATTGTTAAATACTATTGAGAAGGTCTTTGAGAGGATATTGCATAAACACATTTTTAATTTTCTTCGAGATAATTCATTCTTTGCGCCCACTCAATCTGGCTTCTTTCCTGGTGATTCGACTGTTAATCAGCTTACATATATTTATAATACTTTTTGCAGAGCACTAGACAATGGCCTTGAGGTCAGAGTAATCTTTTTTGATATTAGTAAAGCTTTTGATAAAGTATGGCATAAAGGTGTATTATACAAACTACAACAAGCAGGCATTCGTGGAAATATATTATCTTTCTTGACTAATTATCTTTCTTATCGCAAACAAAAAGTAATCCTACCGGGAGCGCACTTAATCCATATTGAAATTCTCGCCGGTGTCCCTCAAGGTTCTATTCTAGGTCCACTTATGTTTCTTGTGTATATAAATTATATTATTGCTGATATACAAGCACATATACATCTGTTTGCTGACGACACTAGTCTGTTTATGGTCGTAAATTCGCCAAACGAATCTGCAGTCGTTTTGCAATCAGACATTGATAAAATATCCAGTTGGGCTGACAAATGGTTGGTATGTTTTAACCCCTCAAAATCCGAATCAATGCTTATATCTCGAAAACTGAATAAACCATCACATCCACCATTGACCATGCATAACGTGAATATACCCATCGTTGATGTCCATAAACACAATGATTATTGTACGCAATATGAAAAAGATGACCTAGAAAAAATCCAAACCGAAGCCGCGCGTATAACATCTGGATGCACACGCTTAGTCTCAATAGAAGAACTTTATAATGAGCTAGGCTGGGAAACTATCAGCCAACGAAGACGCAAACACAAATTAATATTAATGTATAAAATGAACTCTAGTAATGTACCAAACTATTTGCAATCCCTTTTACCCGCTACAGTTGGATCTTTTAGCAATTACTCATTAAGAAATTCGTCACATCTCCAAACTATTCAAGCGCGAACGTCACTATACTCAAATTCGTTTTTACCATCCACTGTTTGTGAATGGAATAATCTTCCGGATGAAATAAAAAACGCCGAATCGATAAATTCCTTCAAAAGTCAAATTAACATAGATCGACAGACTCCGAATCCATTATTTACATACGGTGAAAGACGCTTTCAAATGCTACACACGCGCTTACGAACACCTTTTCCGACGCAATATTGTTGCATCCCCGTTATGTCTATGCGGACTTCATGAAACAACGTCGCATTACTTTCTTGAATGCACTCGGTATGTACATATTCGTGGCGAATTTCTGAACTCAATATCCGCATATTCCGTTCCTTGCATTGAAACTATTCTATATGGAGACAACACTTGTGACTACTTAACGAATACTAAAATAGCCGATGCAGTGCATACATTTATTATTAAAAGTAAGCGATTTGATTCGTAATATGCTACAGAACTCTCTCTCTCCCCCCCCTCTCTCTCTCTCTCTCTCTCTCTCTCTTTCTCTCTCTCATACACATCCCAAATGTCGACTTATTGCCTGTTTCTCACAAAAGAAACTATACTCGTAATTTTTTCCATACCCTTAACATTGTTTATTATTTAAAATCCATGTATGTCCGTCTAGCAACATGAAACTGTATTTGTACAGGGAGAAGAACAAAATAAGACATCGTCTTTCGTTCTAATCCTATTCAAGCATGTTCTTATAATAAATGTTGTGTCATATTCTTTGTAAAACAATGTACATTCTTTGAAATAAATATGTTTAAACTAAATGCATTATGCATTATAATTAAAATTATATCCAATATGTTTTTTTATGACCCTGAAGGAGGGAATATAGTGAGGGCATATAGCATATAGCCTGTCTTACCGTCTGTTCTTCCGTCAAACTTTGTTTACTTGGCAATTAATGTTTATGTTGATAGCAAATAGAATTTCATGTTAATTAAACATGCATGTAGTCTGATTATTCATGTATACAATTTTTTTACCTCATCTGAGCACAATGTGATCATGGTGAGATTTTGTGATCGCCTTTTGTCATTTGAGGGACGTGCGTCGTTTACATTTGCCTTGTTAACAATCAAGGTCGCAGTGGTGTAGTGGATATTGTGTCCGCCTAGTGACCGGGAGGTCATAGGTTTGATCCACGCCAGGTGAGCGTTATTTGCATGTCCCTCAAAGACACCAAGTACGGGTTTTAGTCACAGGAAACAGACTCAAGAGCGTTTATATAAGCCTTAGGCTTTAGATGCAATCGAGCTAAAATAAATAGGTTTAAATTAACACTCTAGAGGCCACATTCATGTTCAATCTTTATGACATTTCATCAGATGATTGGTGTCAATGATATCTTGCATGAGTTCGAAAATAGTAAGGGTTGCTTTAAACAAATGTCCACCAGGGGGCGGGCGGTGCATTTTTCTTTTTATGGCTATATATGGCTTTAGTAAAACATTGCTATCAATATAGGCCACATTTATTGACCGATATTCATGAAATTTTGTCACAAGAATTGTCCTAACAATATCTCGGATGAGTTAAAAAAATTGTTCCAGTTGGTTGAAAAACATGGCCACCTGGGGATGGGGCATTTTTCCCTATATGGCTATTGAAAAAAAATGTTTGCACTTTTTATTTTAAATGTATTGTCCAATCTTCATGAAACTTTGTAAAAAAAAATTGTTTTAATGTCGAATAATAATATTTTGGATGTGTACGAAAATGTATCCGGTCTGTTGAAAAAGGTTCCCGCCATGGTGTTCACTATTCATGAAAGTTGGTTAGAACATTTGTTATAATGACATTGTGGGCTGCACAGGCCAGGTCAGTTCCTTTCAATCTCTCGTGAGTGACTTTGGGCCTTTCAGGCCCTCTTGTTTATAAATCAAATTTTATTATGGAAGTTTGCACCAATAAAAGGACTGGTCGATGCAGAACAGCAAAGTTTGTTGGTCGACAGATTCGACACAAATGGATTGTTGATAAGGAAACCAAAAAGAGCAAATTGTATATTGGAACTGTGATATATGTAGTATCAGGTAATTATTATAAATATATAATTGTTTAATAAATTAATTTAACTCTTTGGCCCGCATACAAATTAATGTGGCTTGCAATCTACAACCTTTGAAAAAGTGGTTACTAAAAGAGAAGTATTTCATAATGACCAATATCTCATTTTTTCAATACCTTTTCAAAGGGCTAATGATGTTTTAAAAAGCTAATATAGCACCTATATGTATACTAAGGCATAAAGGACCAATTAATTGTTTTAATGAAAATTCAATACTGCTCCAGCAGCTGGAGTTTCACTTCTTTATATTGTAATTATTATGTTTTATATACCACTGTAATAATTTCACATTAATTTACCAATTGTCCTGTTATAAACAAGGATATTAAACAATATTAACTACATGTAATATATGCAAAATAAAAAAAATATTTATGATAAACTGCTTATTTATGAAAATAAGTCTTTGTTACCATCAATTTTTATATTGAAAAAGATGATATTATTAAAGTTTGTGATCAAAGTAGGAATTGTTAATGATTTTTTTAAATACTCATGATGCGCAATTTATTATTTTCTCACAAAAGGCTATCTTGCAATTTTATATAATTTATTGAAGGTTATCAACCTGCAAAATTGTATCAAGTAGAAATTAATTTTACCGTATGTAAAATATAAAGCCATAAGACAATAAGAATATGCAAATGCTGATTTTGTGTTGTTTTTTTCCAAATACCTATTCTGAAGATTCTTCAGATGCCTTTTGTATTTGGAAAAGGATTGAAATATTTAATGCATTTGTTTAGGAAAAGACGGTGATCCACAAGCGGTACATGATGTCCTGCATAAAGGAGAAGACAGCCCATATGACGTGGATGGTCTTCAACGGGATTTGGATGAAGGCTCGTTGAAGTTCGTTGATATATAGACAAGAAAACAGGTAAACAGAGGAAAAGGTATATTTATTTGTCATTAGGTAAATTGATAAATCAGTAATTAATATATTAATTGACATGGAAATTTCAGAAATGTGATATTTCTCAAAATTAAATGAAATGACATAAAACAATAATAGCATATATGGATAGTGCCATCTCAATGGTTTGAAGAAACACTGAACAAAGTCAAAATTGGATGAATTTGAATGCCTCCAGTGTTGCTCCAATCCAATACTTAAATGTAACCAATGAAATAAAAGTATTAATAATTTAAAACGGCAATTTTTCCTTTTTGTCAATATTTATGTTAAGTGTTAAGTCACTTGACGTGACATGGTCTCTATCTGCATGGATTGAAATCTTTGTATGAACAATTTGTATGCCCCCGGTGGGGTGTCATATAGCAGTTGAAATGTCCGTCAATATGTCCGTCCGTCTGAAAATTTTAACATTTTTATTGTTTGATTGGTGAAATGTCAAGGTCAAGGTCATCATTCAAGCTAAAAGGTCAAATATATGGTTCAACACAACGCATTAGGGGACATTGTATTTCTGACAAACACATATTTTGTTTAATCCTTGTATGACAAAGTTGTTTTTGTGGCATCACTGAAGCAACCTTAAATGCATGTTACAATGCTTAATCAAGTGGTGTATTCTGTCATCATCAATTTTGCATATCATTATGACAAATACTAGTAATGTGCTGTGAACCCTATATAAATAAAGTAAAATGTTTTTTAAGTGCACATGTATTACAATTAGTGTATATGTAGTGTGAAGGCAAAATGGTAGAATAACAAAATGAATACGTTCAGTGCATGTACAAATTATTACAAAATTTAGTAAAACCTGCAACTAAGAGATAATGTAATAGGTTTATATTGCTGTAATGTAACATTTATTGAAACATGTTGAAACAGTGTAAAAAACTAAAATGAAGATGTATTTGTGAAACACTATGTCCCCCAATATATTTTACTTTTGCCATTGAATGATGACCTTGACCTTGAAGTTTTACCAATCAAAATGTGCAGGTCCATTAAATACACATGCATACCAAATAGCAAGTTGCTATCTTCAATATTGCAAAAGTTATGGACAATTTTAAAGTTTGTTTGAAGAAAAAGACATGGCAAAAACAATATGTCTCCCAGTATTATGTGGGAAACATAAAAATATTATTAATATACACAAAATCATGCTTTCCACATTTCTGTATATATAGAGAATACTAGGTTAGCGTTGAATACAGAGAAGTTTATGTTGCGAGGCTTAGAACGCCGGAAGCGCGAGCCTTGGCGAGCGCTTTCGGTGTTCGAGCCGAGCAACATAAACTTCTCTGTATTCAACGCTAATACTAGTATTCTATTTATCCCATTTGATTTTTTCAACGTGACGTTTAACATAAATAGATCTAATAACCTTAACAATAATTTTAATTCCGTCATTAAAGCGCTTAAAATCTAACAAATGTAACCATGCGTAGTGATATACATGTATTTGTTCTGGTACGCGAAATAGTCTTTAAAAAATTCACACACAAACTGTAAAACAAGTAAAAATATCACCATATGCATACATTCAATTTTACGCAGTATGCGAATTTTAACACATTACGACCGCGAAAAGAAGATTTTACTTTACTATAATTTATTTTATTTTCGAAAGAAAATGATCAAAATCCAATCTGGCGGCCATTACTCCTGACAAAATGCTGTCGATGTCAACATACATGTACACCATCGACGACCTAGTTCTGGCTGCCATTACTTTAAATGTCGCTTTTTATGATTTTTGACTGGCGCGACTTTGTACAGGTCTGTCAATACTAAATAAACTGTACGCTGAAGTTTCTTTAGCTATCGAAGACCTTGACAATTTTGACGAGTAAACAGACAATTGCAGCGACTGACACTTTATTTGACAAAATATACAGGGCAATACGTTTTCCGACTTCGGACGACGAATTTCAGGACGCGCAGAACGTGTTTTTTATATAATGTTATGGGTATGCCGTGTGTGATCCGATGCATCAATGGCGCCCATGTTAAAATCATTTCCCCGAGATCAGGGAACGACAAAAGTACAATCAAAAATCAAAACATGTAAGAACTAGTATCTTACCTTTAATTATCCTTTAAAATCCATCTAAATCCATTTAACTCAATTATTGACGATTTTGCATCTAGGGTCTTTAATAATTATTTTAGCATAGTTAAATAAAGACCCTTATGCCATTCTATCACTTTATTCAAATGAGTATATGAACGCGATAAACTTTCTTCTTCGTCACACGCTACGTCATGTACTCTACATTACTGCTGTTCAAATGAACCGGAGCAGTTTATCTAATAATAGCCGTTGGTAAACTCGGTTGCATTTGCAGATTTCTGCATATAAACATAATTATGTTTAAACTTGCACAATGTTTTATTTATCTATGGTAAATGCCCTTATTGTACGAAAAAATAATCTAATATATAAATACACAAAGAATGGAAAACATTCAAGTACACAACAGATGAATGAGTAGAAAATACCCGTGTACAAATGGGACGTTCCCAATTCCAGTGTGGTGCTATTTTTACCATCTTATACTTTACACAGCTCTATGCCTAACGTGAATTAAATAGGAAAGCAAACATAGCAGATTATTCATGAACTGTGCGATATGTGTATGGCTTGTTGTACATTCTTAATATTTAAGTTAAATGTCAAAAGTATATGCTTTGGTTATAAACAATGCACATTACACTAAATAATGTCATATGACTAGATTTAAAGGTTGAAGGTCGTATAATTTTGAAGCTCAAGTTTTGTCGACTTTGTTTCTTATGAAAAATCATTCAGTGGTAAAGTAAATATACATAAAAAAATAACAAAACAAAAATCGTGTAATTTGATATTTTATTTTAACATTTCTTTTGGTGAATATATCATATATATTTTTTTCTGCAAAATATGCACATTTTCTTTTCATGGGTGACCTTAAAATTCGATCAATGAACCAAACAATTTCGACCTAATTTTAGCGCATATCGCATGACGTCATTTAAAAAGTAGTCCGTGCACGCGACAGGTATATTCCACAGTGTTGAATACAAGCAAGTATATTCCACAACGTGTTATACCGTCAATGTCGCGGTGAAAATGGGATAAATATTATCTTTTTAATAATTTGTCATTTCTGGCCAACCTTACTTTTTAAAGTGAACTATTTGTTGACTCCATTTGTTTACATTTTGTTCTTAAAAAATGACTTTATAAAGGAGACTTTTTTAAGTGTTTCTAGTGAGTTATATTTAATAATACTCTAACATAATGTTCTACAGTGGTATAGGTTCCAGCTGCTGTCAGTGGATATATGAATACACGAAGAAAATAAGGGCAACTCCTAACAAGAAAGTGGTTTATGAGGTGAAAAAAATGTCATTATTGACTATTTTTGAAAGATTTATTTACAAATGGTGCATGTATCACTGAAATATATGTTATTTTATTTGTACACATTGTTCCAAAATTGATATAGAATGCTTATATAAAAAAATTAGTTTAAATTACCATACCCACTTTTGACCATTTGAGGAAGTGATATGCCCTTAAATGTCCTGAAGTGATATTATGTTAGCATTTCATTGTGTTTTGTGTGTTTTTTCGTCTGCGCATTGCTATTACGTTTTATTCTGAACACAACACAATAAATGAATTTCTAGACTACTAAAATTCACACGTCAATTATAACTACATACAAATCTAACACGTCGTTAATCGGACCATTTGCATTTGTTTTTGTTTCGCATGGATCGATATTGCTCGATTTATTCATAAAGAGGTTTAAACAGAATATGCGATACCACATAAAGACCATTATATTTCCCTGCGAAACATAATGACATAACTCGATGGTTATCAACAAGCGCAAAATTCACAGACACGGAAAACTTCGCAAATATGTAAATGTCTTTCAAGATAAATGACCCTATTTCATGATTTGCTTAAATATGTTTCGAAAAAAAATTGTGTATGTTCTTGGGCGTTTTACAAATGATGTTGCAGTATTTTTCCCTCGTACCACAAACATATTTGTTAACTGAACATATAAAAAATACTATCAAAACCGGTATCGTTTACTTTAAACTTAAAATTTTTCTTGGAAAAATTAAAACATTAATACGTTAAGGATATTTCTCTACCAATTTCATATTTATATAATATATTTGATTTTGAACATAAGCGCATTGTCATACATATGTACAAACACATATCCCAATAGATCGATAACGTAGGGGTTTAACAGCAAATTCAACGTATACTCACTGTACCTAAAATGTATGACAAATGAGTACAGTTATTACCTGTTGCAATAATTGCATGAAGGGTTTGAAAATTATTGTGCTGCACAAGGTATAACTGATATCAGCACACAGCTGATATTATTATCACCAAAACTAACCAATACTCACGACAAAACAATATAAAGCAATAATTCTTCTTCAAGCAGAACGCTCATATGTACACATCTATATCACCAACAACTGTACAACCAGATCTTCAAGACAGACGCTAACCTTATTATATAAACAAATACTTATCTGCATGTAATATAAGCCAGCAGTATACAAAAAATATAAGTTGATTTAAAAGAAAACATGAAAATCAAGTAATCATGTTGAAAACCAAGATATCAAAACCAATTTATTTTTTAATTATAATTTCTCGTAAAATCAATCATTATGCGCCACCGAGGAATACTCGTGGACAAACCCGAGTTAATCTTTTTCGAGAGATTTAATGTGGGCGTTTGTCAACGGGAACTTTGACAGAAATAAGTAAACAATTAATACCATATAAGCAAGCAATATAAGGCAATATACCGAAATTATATTTCATTGTTTTGTTTACTAAATTATGTTATCGCGTTGATTGTTTTTGGAAGAAAACAACACAATTCAACCATCAGCCCATAGCGACGTAGTAAATTTCATATAATTACGTCACCAGACTCACCAGAAAAATCGCAATATACTTATAGATATATGGAATCCGTTTTCCAAATTAAACATTCTCCAGAGATAGCTGAGATGCTAATGCCCGTTGATTTTTTGTTTAGTCTGTGCAAACACCGCTTTTATGATCTACAACCGTATGAACAGCCATGTGGGAATAGTACAAGATCGTTAATTTGGAAAAAAAACACCTAATAATTCAATGAATCGATTAACACATTTGAAAATTATTGTATTGGTCCAAGCATATGTTATGTTCAGCATTAAATCATTGTAATTTGTATGGAGAATACAATGACCAACATTCTAAAAGGACAGTTTGGTTAAAGAAGACACGTGTATTTACAAATAAATACCTGCTTCTGCCTAACGTAATAAAGGAAAATGAGAATGTTGTAAAAATGTTTCGACTGTTTCGTACTAAGGTTTATTACACATCATGGCAGCTAGAAAATGTATGAAAAGGGCATGTTAGCGGAAAAGAAAATTGTGTCGTTTGACGTGTTAAAAATGACGTCATGTGCATTTGCGCTTAATATTTATCAAACATGTGTTTTGCTGTTTTTGTTGCATTTTGTGTTTAAAATATATTACAGCTTGGTATCAAATTTTTTTTGTTCAATTTTACTAAAAATAATTAATATATAGTTGATTCCGAGTTTATGACCTTTCTCCTATCATCGACTGACATAAGAACGTTCTCTTATATACACACATACATATAGGTCACGCGTGTTGTGTATCTTGTTATCTTTTTAAATCTGACCAATCATTTGTAATAATACTGCAAGATATGTACAGAAAGGAAATTTATTATGTTTTGCATAAGACCAAGTTCATGGAGATCGCTGCACAAAATGATGAATTTATGCTGTTCAAATCGATGCGCCCTGTGTGGGGGTCATTTTGAGTTGAATACCTTGTTATATTTATTTGATAGTGACACTAAGTTTTCAGAGAAGTTTATTTTTCGTTATAATTCGATAATTTGTGAAAAAATGATGTTTTTATTAATTAATATCAAAGCCACACGCTAACCACCTGTGACTTGAATGAGTAATATAGCGAAAGTTTATGTTTGGTATAATACTACTTTTTTGGAATTATAAAGAAATAGTTGAAGGCGTGGAATGCATTTTTTTAAATCCTATATTGATTCTTCATTACTACGCATGGTTAATTTTCGTTAATGTAATGCGCTGAGATCAAAGCCCTCAGATGTTTCAGAATTTAATATTGAGTTTAAACCAAACTTGGTATAATAAGTAGAATTTGTGTAAACCTAAATTTAGCCGACTCATTTCAGTAACGATTACACTGATTGGTAAGCGTACCCGATGAGTCTTTTCTTCATCTCGTCGGATACTTTATATAACAAACTAACCCTCTTATCTCAATTTACCTGACTTTAGGTTAACTGATTTGGTAATATCTTTGTCGCAATAAAAAACAGAATAAACTTACACAATAGCTGGACATGAAACTTTTTGGCGAACCGTTCACGCCATACATGGTATTTTATTTTAATTTTAAATTGAGACAGTAATGTAGGGCATGAAGTTAAATGCCAAAATCATATAGGAAAGTGAAACGCATGTTTGATGCTGGTTCTGTTTAACACACATCACTAAATTATTTTAACATTTTCATTAAACAACAATGAACAGCAGTGCCGCTTCGCTATCTAGCCTTTACACGGAAGCATACGCGCTGGCATATTTGCATGTAACCCCTACTTAAGCTTGAATATGTGTGTGTTTGGAGTGACTACTAATGCGGTGAACATATGTATGCTCAGTCAACCGTAGATGCGAAATTCCATCAAATGCATCTTAACAGGAATTTCCATATCTGATATTCTCAATATGTTGCCAATGTACCATACGCAGTCAATTTTTATATTATGACTGATATCAGTAAGTAATAATATACATGCACGTGTAAGACATGCCTACGCAATGATCTTCGTGCCAACGTTGCAATGTTAGAACTGAAAACTGGATTTTGTAACCAAGCGAAAATACACAAAATACAAAGATAAACATAGCTAAAGATAACGTTTACAATTGACTACATTTACACAACATACATGTTTATATTAATCATTAATTACGAATTTTAAGCAAACGATGCCTAAATATATGGTGTAATTTAACAGAACACAATATTTGTATTTGATATTCAAAACAATATAATATGCAGATTGCCTATGATATTGAAGGACTTATATTTGTTGATTTTAATAAGCTCACACCGATTGTAAATTTTAGTGGGATTCTCAGAACATCCTAACATATTATTTCCAGGGATATATTCTCCTGATTAGTAAAAAAATATACAGCACGGTCAGAATGTATTTCGTCGAAAGGCCATGATCTATTTAAATTATTCAAATTATACAGGCGTATGTATTTGTAAATATAAGTTTGGAAAGACATATGGGGTATACTATTATAATAATACAATCCCAACAACATTCCTTGCGTGTGAAGCATAAAGCCACTGCCAAGAAGCATATTGTTTTAACGTAACCGACATAGAAATACTAATGTAAATTGTACTATGATTTATTTAAGGGGATGTTATTCATTGATATACCTACTTCTTGAGTTTGTACCTGAATTTCCACTCGTGCCTTAGCAACACAACTCATACAGTTTCGTTATGGCTTGTCGTTGTCATGTCAGCAGTAAGGTGAAGTGTTTTAAATGCCAGCGTTTAAATTAAGAATCTTGTTAGTTGTAACACAACATTCGATGGATGTGAACTTCTGTTGTTTTCAAACGTTCAATTTTGTTGACAAAGCCGGGCAGGTTACATAAAATGTGGTTAGTCTAACTCAAACACAATAGGGTTTAACAATAAAATACAAACGTTTTCTTTTGTTAAGATACACCGGGAGCTCAATTATACACAAACCGTCTTATTTACGGATGTAAGTATAAGATGCCCGTGTGTCTGGGTTACTGTTTGCTGAACATTGATTTGATCGCTTACTGTCTCAGTCGATATGGTTTCGTGCGGCGGCGCGTACTGAAATTGTTATCATGTTAATAATGAAGCACTCAACCCAAGATATGCGATATCTTCTTCTTGTGTATATGTGAAATGTATTTGTGTGTTTGTTTTTAATAACAGATGATCATGACAATCGGCCTTGTATGATGACATGTAACAACTCGTTGTGCAATAAACCCGTTTTGCAATAAAGTTATTGCAAAATGGTTGGGATGCCTTATTGCATAATGATTTTTTACAACAACCCGTTTTGCAATAAATCCGTTTTGCAATAAAATCATCGCACATTTATTTGCAATAATTTTATTGCCTAACGGGTTGGAGTGTCTTATTGTAATGTGACAATTTTATAACAACCCGTGTTGCAATAAACCCGTTTTGCAAGAAAATCATCACTCTTGTATTAATTAATTCCAATGGATTGAAAGACTTTATAGGGAGTTTCAAGTGTTGCATTTAATTTTTTTTTTTAGAAAATAGACAAAACTGTGAGTTAAGACTTAAAATTAAAATGCATGGAAGGTGGTGAATTTTGAGATTTAATACAATGAAACAACACAGAATGTGTATCGTAAGTGATTTCAAACAATTAAGTGCTAAAGTTAAAATACGCAAAAATGCAATAATTTATGGAAAAACGTGTTGAAATGTCTTATCGCAATGTGGATTTTGTGTAACAACCTATTTCGCAATGAAATCACCACATGTATACTAATTATTTAATATTTATTTGAAATGGTATAAAGGAAGTTTCAAATGTCGTCTCTAAGGTGAATATGATAAAACAAGGCTGAATGTATATATGAAGTGATATTCAACAACTTGGGAATTAAATTAAGAATACCCAGAGGTGCATAATATTATTGCAAAACGATTTGTAAGTGGTTTTTGCAATGTGCATTTGTTATAACAATCCGTTTTGCACTAAACTCGTTTTGCAATAAACTCATTACACATGAACTTATTTATTCAAATTGATTTGAAACTCTGAAAAGAAATATTCAAATGTTAGGGAGTTGGTATATAATAAAGACAGAGGTGCAAGATTCGACAAAAAAATTAACAGATATTGAAAGTGACCAATTTCATAAGTAAAAGTGATACACAAACACATAATGTATATAAACAATGATCTTAACACTTTCATGATCAAGCGAATTTAACCCGGAAATCCAATAATGTTATTGCAAAACGGGTTGCAGTGTATTATTGCCATGCAAGTCGAAATACTGATAAGCTATACACTTGTATTTTGTTTCAAAAAAGAAGGCTTATTTACCAAACTAAAGTCGTAGTGTGCGTTTGCATATGATTTATCCATTTTTTTCTTTATGTTCTGTAGTCTTATAGAACACACACATATGTTTTATTAACTGCAGTCATCATGGAAGAATAGATTATATAAAAAAAGCAAACATGACTGTCACCGTTATAACGAATAACAACGGCGTTAACATTCACCAATTTAACGTGATTATAGTAAAATATATGTACTCATGCATACCCTAGAATAATCCATATCTTTATTGGTTATCCTAAAACCTTAGTTGCCATTAGAATGTAGTTAGGGCGCCGGTCTGATGTGAGGGAAGTATAATACTCATCCAAACGTTTACGCAACATTTTTGAACAAAATAATACATCTTTCTAAGTTACAGTATGTGTAATTACTGACGAAATATACTAATTATATTCTTGTTAATACGCGACACAATTAGTAATGCCGGGCATAATACGTCACTTTTTAGTAGAACAGCGTTGATCAAAATTATTATATTACCTTTATACAGTATACTATATACCACATACAGTTGTGTTGAAGCTATTACGGACACCACATCAAGATGTTTGTTTTATAAGAAAATTATATACGTTTAAATATAGTATAATTGAATCACCATAATTATGTTAATCTTCATATGATGCTGATATTCTACGCCAAACATTATGTTATTGCATGCAGATGCGCAATCGTTTTATTAAAGCAAGTTTCTCTTCCGTGACTGATGCATACGCCGCTAACCGATGGTTTATCTGAGCGTTAAGTTTCTTTACCAACGCCATTATGCTCAATGCCTGATGGTATTTTATTATATTACTTAAGAAGGCGTAGAATTCTTCAAGAATCAGCACATTTTGGAAAATGTACAGATTTAACATCTTTGAGTTACTGTTTCCATAATTAAGTCGTACACGACGAAATTATTTGTTTTGAAATTAATGGCACGCGAACAGTGTTTTCGTTTTAAATCTTGAAGTGATTTGAACAAAATCCATTTAAAAATTGCTTTACTCAGTATACTTCTTCAAACAGTTTTCAACCTCATGCATTAGCTATACCGTATGGAGCAAAATCATTAGTGTCACATTGTAAAATCACCCTTTATCATTGAATATGTGATATATACTGCTGGTGTAGTTTTTGTCACCATTTAATAGTTGAAATAACGATGTAATACATATGCGTAAAAAACATATTAACGTGCTTATTTTTGGTTGAATTATTCTACGAATGTGAATCAATGGATATTGGTAACACAGGAATAACCCTTGGAAAAACTATAGTCTTAAAAAGACTTGCATATCACATAATGCAGTTGTTAATGGTACTCTTCATACAAATTGACGTTATGTACTACATGACGGGCATTGTAAATAATATATGTGCAAAGAAATCGGTATACTCAAATATATTTTAACGAAATATGTGCTTAGCGTGTTTAAATTATTTTCATGATAATTATACAATAATTCATAACTGACATATGCCGGTACTTGTATATATTACGAATCTCAATTTAAAACACATTATACTCTTAATATAAAATCAATATGTAAGCCAGTTTCAGCAACAACGGATACCCCCTAAAAAATCCAGCAAGTGCTTTGTACTTTGCACAATAACATATGCCTTGAAAAGTTAAATCATCAAATATGTTCCGAATAACATCTCGGCAGGAAAAACACACATTTATGCAGCACATACGAAACATTTTTATTCTACACAGCGAAGCACTTCTCTTTCATTTGACACTGTATGTGTCAATAGCAATTACAATATAGTTTAAATGTCTTGCGTTTTATATCGTTTTAATTTTATGTAGGAATTTTTATTTCGTTTCGTATGCCTTGCAAATAGTCGTGTGTAGTCGAAGGTACGCGGCACGCCAATAATAATCAGGATTTCTTACCAGGGTGAATGTGAAGCCGGTTTTTACTTAATGACATTGCTACTTTATAACAAAATTATAACACCACTTACACACAAATTTGAAACAACATGTATCCTAAATATAAATAAATAGTTACCATTTTCATATACTCTGTTTCCAGCTGAAACACACATGAGGTACACTCAAATATATAACTGAAAATCCGGATGTAGAAACTAGTTTATTCAATCACTTTGACTTAGGATAATAATGGGCGCGATTGTTAATTTATTCATGTAGATGAATTGCGGTTGTAAACAGAGAGTCATTTATTCATGGCACATTTTAAACAGCTTGAACACACTGAATGTATTACACAAAAAACGGTAAAACAAGGAAAAAGCATGAAGATCGTTAAGGCTAAAATACTTTGTTCATTATATCTTGCTAACAAATAATTCGGCTTGAACTCAATTAGAACATATTCGATTGAGATACAGTACACGTAAGGCTCGTGTACTCAATATAAAGGAGTGAAACTCCAGCTGCTGGAGCAGTATTGAATTTTCATTACATAAAATTAGTAGGTCCTTTATTTAAGGCAAGTGACCAATTGCCAAATCAATACAAAACAGCACAATACAAAACAACATACATAACACATAAAAGAATAAAGCTGGAGTCACCGCCTTAACAAAGCATTGGGGGTTTAACCGGTTTTGGAGCGCTCAACGTCACACTTGGCTTAGCAATGTTCATGATACATTTAAGTGTAAATACAATTTAACCTCATAGCCATGCAAATCAAATTAAATAATAATAAAAGGGAATTAAAACACATTCAATTCCATTGGACCTACTAGTAAGTTTAAAACATTGAATTAAGTCTAGAAGTTTTGTTTTAGACAATTCGAACATAAAATCGCTTACAAAGCAATATCAAAAAGGTCAGCTATAAGTGGCGTACAATTAGTATCCATAGGAACGCCGATAGTTTGTTTAAATATTCTTCCATTAAAATCAACGAACAAGTTATCCAGAAGAAAAGTAAGTGTTGCATAAAAGTCAAGACAAGTCCAAATGATGTTATTATCTAATATCTGATTAGTAAAAAAGCTGTTTTAGTGTTCAAAGCCAGATATGAACACTTCTCTCTAGCAAACGTTTTTTTCAATCAAAGAAACACTTTAGGATTTTATTAAAGTGTGAGGAAGCGTTGTATATAGAAAAATCATTAGTGCTTACTTGTGACATTTTATATTTCTTCTTTTCAATTTTATCAATTACTTCTAAGGAGTGTTTTTATTGACCAAAATAGGTTAATATTACTATTTTCATAAACTTTATTACAATGTTTAGCTATATGATATCTTTTAGCACTCAATGCAGATGTAAGGTACACTGGTAATTGTTTGGTGGTACAAGACACTGAATTAACGATAAAACGACTTTAATATGGCGTTTTATGTAATTTAGGTATCCAGTAAAGTGATGGCAATTTCTTGTCAGTAATATTTACTATTACATGTATTTGTTTGCATTCGGCAATATGGTCGGCAATAATTTCATAAGTTGCTTATTGTAATCACAATATGATGCAGTTTGTGTAAGTTCTTGTGAAATAGTTTGAACATAAAACACTCGTCATATTATTATAACATTATTAGCAGCCTTATCAGCAGGAACTATGCCGAATTTAGATTTTAAGTTCTCAAGCAATTAACAGAGATTTTGTTTATTAAATTTAGGTGGATGTGGTTAAGCCAAATGATTTGTATTATAAAAATGTATCTTATTCATGGCCGTACATAATACTTTTGTTTTCGATTCATTGAGTTCAGTAATTTCAGCATTTTCCTTCCTGCACCATTTAGTACAATATTTCTGTAAGGATGTTTCGATTTTCTTAATGTCATCAAAATCAACAGGAATAGGCAATCTATACTTATGGCCTCTGCGTAGTAAATTTCTTAGGTTTTTATTTTGAATGAAATTAAGGTCCCAAGTAATTACATGTCTAACTGGACCACATATATATTTAGAACTAGAACAGTCACATGATGTAGGACAATTTCTTATTACATTAATGTCTGTGGAAATAGAATAATAATTAAAAACGATACTTCTAACAGGTTTATAATATTTGTAGCAAATAAGTGGTGATTCAGTATTGCGGAAATAAGGGGGTATCAGCCGACGCACATTTCTATCATTGACTATTTTAGGAAGGTCATTTCAATCAAGACCTTTGTTACAAAACTCCATTTTTGTTACGATTTCTAGTTGTGTTATGTGTCAATAAAAGTTTTAAGATAATAGTCAGTGAAAGTATCAATAATACAATCACATTCATACAGTGGGTCAGATTGAAGTAAAATAAGTTTACATTCCTTATCAATATGCGCCAAAGATGAAACAGAAAGAGAGCAAAGTGCACTTAGTAATTTATGTTTACCTCGATTTTGTAATAATGTGTAGCAGTCATTTTAAGAAAATATTCCTTTTAATTTACGCCTTATGTTACCATTTTTCCTTTTGCCGTGTAAGCGTTTATTTCTAAGACGTTTACTAAAAAGAGAAACTGTTTTAATCAATTTAGTTTTAGAAATAGTTCCAACATTTAATATAGTATCATTTAATCCAAGTAGGTAAGCTGTTTGTGGACGTTTAATCTATTCAAATTCCGACACGCATCTTGCTTTTAATTGGTACTGATTTGAAGTACTATTATCAAAAATAAGTTGCTCCACAGGTTGAATAGAAATATTTGTTATGCTATGACCCGTTTTATTAAAGTGCTGGTAAATAAAGTTATTTTTTTTTTTTGGATATTTTTTATTTTATAAAAATGTTACCTACAACGTGTTTTAAGTGATCTACCAGTCTGCCCAATGTATTTCGCACCACAGCAGGGTACATTTCAAGTAATGGCATACACTACATGCATAGAATTTCATGAGACATTGGATTTAATGTTAACTGAAAATTGCCGGTTATTAACAGATGAAATAATAAAAGAGGACCTATTTACATACTTCAAACATTAACACTTCCTGGAGTTGCACTTATTTATTGTAGGATACCGATTACACGGAGCTTGCTTACGATGCGAATTAAAACCTTGCTGTATAGTATCTCAAATGTAAGATGTTCGAAGTATACTTTTTTTGACAGTAGGTTTAGAAAAAAGCAATTGTCTATAATTAAACGGCAAATGAATTCTACGTGCAATCGGAATTCTCAATGGGGAGAGAACAATTTGGGTTTGTTTTGTTATCAATTTGTCTATAGTTTTATAATTTGGCGAAACAACCAATCTTGTAGTTACATTAATACACATTGCAAATTCAACATACATAAAAGAGTAAAAGGCAGCTTAGCAGATAATGGTCTGTAAAAATTCAGTGTAACCTGCAGAACTCTCAATTGATGAACAGCAAGTTTACTTTATAATAACAGAGAATGTAAAGAACCTTGGTATAAGAAAGGTCTTAAACAAGGTTTCTAAAAATAATAAAAATAACAATACCGCTACGAGCCTCTGAAGGCTGAAAATATAATAACATCAAGGACATATGTGTTTTTAAGTGTATAGCATGTATGTTACGTATGCTATAAACTATGTAAGCTATAGAAGGAGCCTAACATTTTAATTTTGTACTTTTGTATAAAGTAGGACAAACTCAATCTCACAAAATCAAAACTTTTTATCATAAGACAAAAATGTCTTCAATATATACGATTGTTCGATACATAAGCCATCTACAGACAAGTTTGAGTTTACGGACAACTTGGCGGATGGACAATAAAGTAACACGGAAAGCGGCCAAATTAGTGTATATGGACGGAGGGACGAACAGATTGAGAAATGACGATGGCGATTTCATTGTGCCATCGTTTGCTTCGTAAAGGATGTAATGTAGCTCATTATGACAGGGTTCAGAAACTCGTCCGTAATACTTTTTGGTGTGCTTGCTGTTTTTTATATATATAATGGCTATTCTTGAAAGGCTGTTATAGCCATTTATAATCCCTTAATTAACACAAACATGAAATTTGGACGATCAATGTTATACGTAAGCTGTTTTAATTTTCTTTAAAATAGTGACCTTAAATGCAAACAAAAACATGTTTGCGCGTAAGCATTGATGCTTTATCAAAAGGGACTCATTTGAAGGCTTTTATTTAATCGCAAATGAGATATAAATAGAATGAATGGAGATACATTCGATTACATGTTTCATTACTGGATCATTTAAGCACACACGTTATCAAACATAAGAGACATTTATAGTGTTAGCCTAACTGCAAGTTATATTGGGGCAGAGTTAGACTAACTCAATGATGGAAAATCGTGAGTCTTTAAGTATAGTCAGGCCACAACACACGGCGATGTCGCAGACCGCATCCCCATTTCATGATTGTGAGACAGTAAGTTTAACATTTGGCATATTCTATAGATGTTCATCGAACAACCAACGCATAGACAATACACGGTTTTCCAATACAATCAGCATCTTTACCGTGGCCTTGTGCCAGTACTTATTTAAAGTTTTTTTTACATATTCAAACTATGCATATATATTTATTTGAGAGCATTAAAACTGTTCAGTATTTTTTTTTCTCGCAAATATTCTAACTACAACGAACATTTACGAAACTGAAACATTTTTGATAATTGTGTATATTAACCAAAGATGAACTTGTCCATTTGAGTTTAATATTAACTCATTAGCAATGCATGCGTGTTGGTAACATTAATAAACATGAATTTACTATTTTACAACAACGTTTTCCGCATTATGTCAGCATGCTCAATGTAGTTGTTGTACAATTGGCGAATTACTTAAAGCTTCGCAATGTTTCACAAATCGATCTGCACACATCTCTTTCTTAATCCTGTGATAACGTTTTAAATTTACATCTTGGTAGAGCTAGCTGGTTTCTTTTCGTAGCTTGCATATAACAGACGCCTTTAAGAAGTTTTGCATAAGGCTTTTCAACGACGCCGAGTAAACTGAGTTTGGTTCTTACCATTCTGAAAGTTTGCAGAACATCTCAAAATCCATACCGTATACAACACTTGACGTATACCTTTTGAAATTTTAAAACTATCGTTGATGTTATTGCTTTCACGCAATCAATATTCCACAAGGTTGCAAAAACGTTTAAATTTGACAGGACAATTCCAGGTTTTTTATTTGCTTAATTGCAACTGTTTTGAGCCTAGTAGACAACAGTCTTTACAAACGACAGTGAATTGTTGGAAAAATAAAACCGTTAGCTTTCTGTAAGATCTTCACAACACGGTTATGAAGTCACTTTGTAAATACTGGTAGTATGCGAAGCTTGCGTTGATGATGATGGTATATAATTTATGTACAGTAGTTTTGTGACGTTTTACATATTGCTGAAGCATTATTTTACAGACACAAATATGAACTCTTAAATATGCACATGCTTGTAAAATGGCCGTGTCTGATTGAATATAAATAATGAGACAAACCATTATGGTATAGTTTTGTGAAACAAAGACGCTTGATGTATTGGCCTGTTCCGAGAGATTTACATGGTCTGATACATCATAATTCGCTTTGGAAGTGGTTTCCCAGGTTCATCATATTGAATTGATATACTTGATATATTTCTTTGATACAAACATGTTGTTGCGTATAAGACGCTTGTTTTCATAAAAACTGGTCATGTTTAATGATTGAATCAAATAAATTCCGCGAACATTATGTGAGACATAGTGTTAACGTCCACAATGCTTTATTTTAGTCTACCGACAAATAACAGAAATAAGTAATGACACAACATAAAACTCTTCAATAAACGTTCACTTTTTTGGTATATAAATAAACGACGTTTCCATTATACAGGATCATTGTTACTGAAAATTAATAATATGTCAGTCAGGTTAATTGAACGACATGGGTATTTTTTCCCTTTATTTAGTTCTATTGACCGGGATAATGTAACCCATGTTTAAGGAAACATAGTTCGGCCGTTGTTCAAATAGTATTCAAATTATCAAAGCGAGCCTAAATCGGCGGTTGCACATTTTTTCAATTGAAACCATGAAATACAATTATCGTAAATTACAAAGATGTAAAGTAAGCTTGCTTATTATAACTTCTAGTACTGTTCCGTATCAGGCTTTTTGTATTTTATTGGAAACGCCATAACGCTTTTGTTTTGTCTTCAATAAACTTTATGCCGCAAAAGGTAATTAAACTGTTGTTTAAGTAAACAATGCACAAGCTTATATGAAAGTTCAAAAAAAGTAAATTGTGTTCTATAAATCCGGTTTTAATAAATGGAAATGTGCAAATAAGGAATAGCCATGTGCATAAAACTATCCTGTAAAGAAAAACATTGTTTATAAGAAATTTATTATTACGTTTATTTTATACGAGACAAAGAAAATACTTCCCTCTGGATAAAAACGCATGCAGTAACTATTTGATATCAGCACGATTATGTTTTCATGATGTAATTGAAAACCAGCTACGCGCGTAGTTGTTCATCTGGGACAGATATTGAAGTGATATTGCTTGATATGTCACGTAATCGTTCATAGTTCATGGACGACACATAGTTACTAACAATGTTCAATACTCTTAAATTATCAGTGTGTAGCCTATCATTCGATATCTCGTCATGCGCGAATTGCCAAGATGACGAGTTTTGCATTAACTCCCATTTTCTCGTGTCACGCATGGGACAAGTCGGTCCCTGTCTTTTTATGTTGATTTCTCTGCATAATACAGGATAAAATATTCAACAACACCATGTATCAGTTTCTAGTCCAATTTAATGTCTAACATACTTAATATTTTCGGTTATACAAATACAGTCTGATAGCTACATGATCGTATCTTTCTCGATCCGTACACCTCCAAGTCTAAACGCTAACTGTCTTGTTTCCCTCTAACATCCGGCCCGTGAAACTCAGTTATGAATCCCATTGGTCAGTGTTCTATGTGTGTTTGTTTCTAATTGGCTGAATTACAATCTGGAGAAGTCACTATATTCAAGTATGCACACGTTAATGAGCGTTGTGGTACAAATAATAAATAATGCAAATACAGCCTAAGGCTTGTGTCAACAGCATTGTAACCCCTTTGTTGTTAATGCATACTCGCTACTGATATACTTGTCAATATTTCGTACATAAAGAAAACCCAAATATTTCACCCAATTTCTCATCATTATTTGACACAACTTACCCTCTCAATTTGATTTTTATGTATTTTAGGATACAGAAAAATCTTTAAGAATGTAAGTATGGAAATAACCGAAAACATATTAAGACATACGATGTAGAAAATCAAACACGCAAACATGAAAACATAAGTGACTAAAACATATATATGATGAAAATCTGCATATTATTAATGAAATTTTTATCGAATGTTTCTGCTGAAATAATAAAACGTCGGAATATTTAAATAGTCAATGTCAATCACAATGAAGTGGAATGTGTCACTGGTTTGGGAAATCCAATACGAATAGTGTCCATTTTTGACATCTTTGCTGGAGGCGATGTGGCGTCTAGGTGAAGAGATGAGACGTCCGGTTGGAGAGTATTTGACATCTGGTTGTAGATGGTAACATGCAGTCGATTGAAACGACGGCTTCCAAATGAAGACGATGATGGTCGGTCGGAGAAGCTGTTGGTCCTCGGCTGTTGCACGATTTAGAATACTTCAAACGTTTATTATATATAGTTCTAGAGAATGTCTGCATTCATGACTGTAGTATTATAATTAGTGTTTATGTACATGTAATAAAGGTAACACACATATATATATAAGTTCATAGACGATAAAATGTTCACCTAATATATGTACAAAGTACGCGCGATTTTTCATCATCAAGTCCATTCATATCATCGTATCTTTAAAAATTATTTTCGACGACGCGTGAAATGTCAATTAACAGTCCACTCGTTGTATGGTACTGATGCTGGTTCACAATTTGGATCCATGTCGACAATGTTGGATCCTAATTGACGTCGTCTGTTACGTCATCTGATTCTCGACGGATACAGCGTCGTCGAAGATATCGGTATGTCGATGACATATTCTTCTTCTTTGTCGGGGTGTTAAGATCTGATCACGATCTCAAATACGTTATGAACGCATGTTGCTGCAGGCAAACCACGCCAACGATGTCAGGAGCGCTGCTTTTCTCCTTAACTTGTATCGCATTGGCAAATCTTATAGGGTCAATTACATGAAATGATAAACGGGCCTTTTATTTACATATTAATGGAATTTGCTATATAAGCACTCAGATTACTATTCACACCTATGATAAGATATACCCAAATAAAATTAATGTGCTAAAGGAACGCGATTCTCATGACGCAAATTTATGATGTTTTATTTTAACTATACGCGTTTGTCTATTCAATGAAATGCATTGTGCTTTATTATGTTTTATTTACTTGAGAACAAACATTTACAAACAAAATCCCTTGTCTTAATGTAGGTATTCTTATAAAGAAACGAAAAGAATAAACTACATATTCGTAATTGAATCGCTATCAGAAGATAATGTGTCGTCCGCAAAGGCTAAATTTGCTTTTCTAATCGGGCGCGTTAACGGTTGATTTATCACTGGCCATTCATCGATATTTGCGTGCCTTATTTGATCAGCGTGAACTTTAATAGGTGAGTTGTCTAACTGATTCTTTATTACGTATGTTAACGGCGACTTTTGTTCGATTATACGATAATATGGCCTCCATTTACTGTCTAATTTATTTGTACGTTGAAAGTTTTTGTAGTAAACGGGGTCATTGATTTTGAATTTAATATCTTTTGTATTTTTATTCGCATAATCAGCTTGTCTACGTTTCGATTTTTGAATTTGGGCACATACCTTTTTAAATGATTTGTGTTGTTCTTCTTATATTATTTTATGATAATCTTCACCGTGATATTTACGTCTAGGCTTTAATAAGTTGTCTATTGGACGAATAGGGTCTCTATTAAAAAGTAAGAAGAACGGTGTGTGCTTCGAAGTCTCGGATGTACAAAATCTCATTGCCGCTAAAAACATGTTTAAATGTACGTCCCATTGTTGTACATTTTCTTGAACCCGTTTTGATAGTATATTGTTCATAGTCCCATGTGAACGCTCGTTCATGCCATTAGACGCGGGATGATATATTGTCGTCTTTACGTGGTCAACGTTCATTGATTTTAATGTTTCAGTGAAAGCTGTGCTTGTGAATTCTTTTCCGTTATCAGTTATAATTCTTATAGGACAACTATGACGGCAATAAATCTCGTTCATTAACAGGTGTATTACGCTATCAGAAGATTTATCCGGCGACGGAAATGCCTCTATATATCCTGAAAATTGATCCACGAAACATATTATATATCTATTTCCGGAAAGCGTTGTTGGGTATGGACCGCATATATCTATGGAAACAACTGAAAACGGAAACGGCGGTATTGAGGTATCCGACGATATGGGAGCTTTAATTGCTTTTAAGTTTCTACTTTGACATATAATGCACTTAGATACATAATCATTCAATTCTTTGAACATTTTAGGCCAGTAATATTTATCTTTTAGTGTCTGAAAAAGCCTTTTAGACCCAGGATGCCCGTTTTCATCATGATATTGCTTGACAACTGAACCAGTCAGGTGTTTAGGTACAAAAAGCCTGAGAGTAGGTTCCTCATCTACGTTTGATATGTAGTACAGTATGTCATCAACCGTTAAACATCTATCATCTTCACTCTTGTTCTGTTTCCCTAATCTTAATCTCGCTTTAATCTTAGATATATGAGGGTCTTTTTCTTGTTCTATTTGCATATTAAGCCCTGATATATTATTGTTCGACGCTGTGTCGTCGACTGGGATTGGCTGCGGGGTAATAATATTATCGATTATTTGCTTGTGGTCAATATGCGTAGAGTCAATTACATTAATTTCGCGCGTCTGGTTTTGTCCATTTATTTCCGAACTAATCGTCAAATGTTTATCGTTAATATCTAATTCTAGTTCTGTTTGATCGCATTGATTATTCTTTATTTTGGTTTTTGGAGGTCGGCTTAGAAAGTCAGCAATAATATTATTTTTTCCCGGTATATATTCAATTTTGCAGTTGTAACCCGCTATACTTAAGGCCCATAATTGTATTTTCTTGTTTTACATCGGACTTTCCAATAAATACTTAAGCGGCTTGTGATCACTCTTTATAACAAATTCAGCATTGTGTAAATAATGGTGCAATTTACTTAGACTGTAAAATATGCTGTAACATTCTTTTTCAATGGTACTATATTTGCATTGTGTGGGGCTTAATCTGTGCGATATGAAAAATATCGGCTTTTCGCCCACATAATCTCCGGTTTCGTTATTCCCGCATTTTTGGGTTTTAATATTTTAATTGTATGAAACTATCTTCGCATTGTTTTGACCATTTAAATGGGACATTCTTTCTCGTGACATTAATGAGTTGCTCGACTACTTCTGAATACGACGGACAGAATCTCCTATAAAATCCTGCAGCACCTAAGATGGATCGTACATCGCGCACGCACTTTGGCCTAGGGAATTGTCGGATCGCTTCTACCTTTAACGGATCCGGCCTTATACCATTTTGATCTATGATGAAGCCTAGGTACCTAGTCTCTCTTTGTAAGAATTGACATTTTGATAGTTTTAGCTTTAGGTTATGTTTACTGAGACTCTGTAGTACTGTATCTACGTGTGATAAATGAGATTGCAAGTCAGGTGAAAATATTAGAATATCGTCTAGATACGCCACAGCGAAGCTCTCACAACCTTTGAGTACTTTATTAGCCAATTCTTGAAATATAGCCCCGGCGGAGGAGGCACCGAAGGGCATACCATGAAATTGAAATAGACCCCTGAATCCCGAAGCGAAAGCCGTTTTTTCGCTGTCCTCTTCCTTTATAGGTATTTGCCAATATCCCGATATCAAATCTAAACTGGTGAAATATTTACTTTAACCTTATAACGCCAATACATCATCTATTAATGGTAATGGATAGGCAAATGGTTTTGTTATTTTGTTTAATTGTCTAAAATCAACACAAAACCTTTTCTCGGCTTTATTATCTTTGTTTGAGTCATGGTTATTTTTCTTTTTATCTACTAAAACAATAGGGAAGCTCCACGGACTTCTTGATGGACTTATTATGTTTGCGTCTAGCATTTCGTCGATGGCTTTATCTATGAATACCTTATTGTTTAATGGTGTTCGATACGGCCTTAATTTAATGGGCGGATGATCCCCTGTATCTATGGTAAATTCTATCGCTGAAGTTTGTGTTAATTCTAAATTATTTCTTGCGAAGAGAGTTCTGTGTTTTAAGAGTATCGGTAGAATATTTTCTTTTTGATTTTCATCTACACGTAAATCTGATAAGATTTCATCTTTAGATAAACCTGATTTCGGCTGATTATTTTTAATAACTTCTTGTACTGAGCATATTTCATTATCATTTACCGATTTTATTCGCCCTATGGCACAGTGTCGTCTAAGCCTTATTGTTTTGTGCGTATTGTTTATAATTAAAATGGGAAATTGTCTATCACGCGTTGTCTTGACGACTGAATTAACAATTGTTAAACCGGGTTCATTATCAAAGAAAGAATTGCTTATTCCATTGAATTCATAATTCGTATTTGAACGTATGCAGTTTCTTTTAGCTTTTGCAAAGAGTCTATAGGCAGTTTGTGGTTTTAACACAGTATGTCTTGTTAATCTCGCTATCGTTGAAAGATGTACATCTTCTTCTAGAGGTACATAACAGTTATCAATCCTCAAACATCCTAAATCAAAGTATAAACGGACACAATTATTTTGTAAAAAGTCTCTTCCTAAAATAACATTTCTATTTATATTACTTACTACAAAAACATGTGCTCTTTATATATGCTCCCTACTTTGAATCTCAATTTTACACTTTCGTGGACATATAACGAATTTCCATTTACCGACTTTAGATTTACTTTTTTTTTATCAGTGCTGGTTTGTGTATTAACATATCATAAGTACGTTTACTCACGATGCTGACTTCAGCGCCCGAGTCTATCAAGCTCCTTAATTGATAACCACCTGTTGAAATAACACAAGAATTTGGACTACCACACAAAGCGATATTATATGTCTCGACTTTTTCATTCTTACCATAGACCCCTTTTTGGTAAGAATTTCCTAGTTTTTTCGATTAATGTACGTTTTCCTTTGAGTACATTCTCTTCTAAAGTGTCCTAATTTACCACAATTCCAACAATCAATTTTATCTTTCCAATTTTTGTCATATTCGTTCTTGCGCCTGTTACCGTTTTGATCTATCGTATGACAGTTCCGCCCTATCGTATATGCACTTATTTCTCGTTGCCTACGGCGACAGATTTCAATAGAATGACCGTGTTTCTTGCAATATGTGCAAACAATAGATGACCTAATATAATCGATATCTGTCTGAATATTATCGGTCGTAATGTTATCAAGTCCATTTATTTGCGATCGTAACTCAAACCTAGCTCTGACACTTTGCTCATGTATAGCGCTTTTTAAAGCATTTGCATGATTTTCGCGCATTAATTTAAGTCTCAAATAATCGTGCGATAATCCGTCGATAAAAATTTCTACTAACTGTTTTTCTTTATAGTCTAAATTTCCTTCAATATTTTCGTATGCGTCAGTCGCAAGAGATAAAGTCGCTCAGCGTATATTTGAACATTTTCGTCGGTCCTTTGTTTAGTCGTCTTTAATAATGAGAAAGCGTATTGTGGGTCTTGAATTTCTGCAAATCTTAATTTAAGCTGCTCCTTTAAATCTGTCCACGTCCCTGTCGGATCATCAGTCAAAAAACGATGTATGTAATCACTAACAAGCCCTTTACTAGATTGGTATGCAACAAATTGTAATTTATTCTCAACTAAATTGGTAAGTGTTCCATATTTTTTCTACATTTTTAATCCAATTTTTAAATTCTTTTGAATTTCCATCAAATGATTGTACCACCTGTGAAATAGTCTGAGTGCTTATGGCCGTTTTAACATCTTTAATTTGTTCATTCAAATTTTGAAATAACTCAGGGATTATTTGATTTGCCATTTTGATACAAGCCTTAGGAAATAAAACAGTCACTCACCGGAAGTTGCAGAATGTGTGCGGTCTGATGTCGTTGTTCCCGGCTCACGGTTGTTGTTACTGGTTACTGAAGTTGCCGAAACGGAGTTTCTTCGCGTTGTTTTTCATGGCTTCGTAATCGTAAGTGGTAGTATTTCTTTGTTCGAATCCTTGGTTCACGAGCACCATTTAACGTCCTGTGTCACGTAATCGTTCATAGTTCATGGACGACACATAGTTACTAACAATGTTCAATACTCTTAAATTATCAGTGTGTAGCCTATCATTCGATATCTCGTCATGCGCGAATTGCCAAGATGACGAGTTTTGCATTAACTCCCATTTTCTCGTGTCACGCATGGGACAAGTCGGTCCCTGTCTTTTTATGTTGATTTCTCTGCATAATACAGGATAAAATATTCAACAACACCATGTATCAGTTTCTAGTCCAATTTAATGTCTAACATACTTAATATTTTCGGTTATACAAATACAGTCTGATAGCTACATGATCGTATCTTTCTCGATCCGTACACCTCCAAGTCTAAACGCTAACTGTCTTGTTTCCCTCTAACATCCGGCCCGTGAAACTCAGTTATGAATCCCATTGGTCAGTGTTCTATGTGTGTTTGTTTCTAATTGGCTGAATTACAATCTGGAGAAGTCACTATTCAAGTATGCACACGTTAATGAGCGTTGTGGTACAAATAATAAATAATGCAAATACAGCCTAAGGCTTGTGTCAACAGCATTGTAACCCCTTTGTTGTTAATGCATACTCGCTACTGATATACTTGTCAATATTTCGTACATAAAGAAAACCCAAATATTTCACCCAATTTCTCATCATTATTTGACAGATATAACATCAACGTTCACATATTTTTAAAGTCCAGATATTGAACCAATTCTCTCGAAACTAAATGTATCCCCACAAAATAGCGGAAACGCATGTGCCGGATTAGTTATACAAATATTTAGGTTATCCGACGTACTTAGGATATACGTGTATGTCCGAATGTTTCGCTGCCGTTACTACTTGATATACCATCGTAATTCTCATCAGCCGAGTTTATATACTCACATGTAGTTTGTACAAAAATAACGCAATTTATAATGATGAACTAAACCATAATACAAACACATTAAGTTCAATGTAGTTCAATGACCTGCTGTATATTTCTCTCAGAAACGTTACAACCGCACAACCAACGATCCATACGGAATAGCTAAATCACTTTGTATAGTTGGTTTATAATCAGATGCTGTTTAATCATTAAATTGACACGGTATTCACTTATGTTTAAAACGGTCGTATTAAGAAGCATAGATCTCGATTTCGTAAAATAACGACACAAGCACCACATCCATTCATAATCACGTTTTGTCTACTCGTAAAATATTGAGAAATTATTTGTCTTTTGCATTCACGGTACAAAACAATACATATGAGAACATCGTTTTCCGGGAAGGGATTTAAACACTTAAGTGAGCATTATGTATAGGGAAAAACAGGTTAACGTCCTAGCGTTGTAATATGTCCGATGCGGCTAATAATCATGAACGGCGAGGCTTGCAGGGTATATTAAATAGTACAATACGATAGGGCTGTACCATGAGGTTATGTATATCACACCCCTACCAATACGACCCCATTTTAAAAGAAATAATTACAAAAAAGGGCTTCGACACTGAATATTTAGCGGAAATGGTGTTTCACCTTCGACGTGTTTATATTGCGCTTTTAAATTTATTATACACGTGTTTTTGTTTTGTTGCTTTTCTGTTTTAAATGAATAACGTATCGAATTGTTTTAATGTGTTGAATCTGATGATATTTGCTTAAATACTAAGTAATATTGGACTCCAAGTAATATGCACAACCTTCTTTCGGAAAAAAGAAATGCAAGTCTACCACATGCATATTTTTTTTTACAAATATATGCAACGAATCAATAATAACTATAATAGCACAAACAGTCAAACAACGGATATGGTGCTGTAGGCTAAATGGTTGGTTCATATAGTCCTCTTATATAAACGTAAACCGGTTGTTATAAGCAAAAGAGGAAGTAAGTTATATTAATGCTTATCCCAACGATCGAAATTCAACATACATCTACATGATGCTTAAATCATTGAGGTTGGATTTGATAACAAAACAGTTTATCACAGTGTACCATGGTAAGTGTATGGTCGATACACTAATTAAGACATACTTTAAAAGTTTACTTCGGTGTGTAACATACCACACGCTTTTGTTACATAACCAATTATCATTGGGCATTACACCACATTTCGAGCTGAGAAGTAATGGCGCGTAAAAAAATCATGACTTGTTTCTAATCACGATTTATGTGTACAAACTGCTATTCGGTACAAACATGCTACGATACAAATGTGCGTAATTATTTGGAAACGAATAAGTTAACTAAATCTTTCTTTATCTGCCTCTAATTGACGTTGATCATTATGTTGAACGCAGGGATAATACGTTTTAAAGCGATTCGTGACTCTGTAAATAGCTTGTAGCCCAGGAACATTAATTTGTCGCCTTGAACTTTGAAGCAATGGCAATTCTAAGCCGCCTAAATAATACTCATAAATGACTTGAGGCATGCCAATGGTGGACACGTATCAATAGAGATAATTTGAAATGTTGATATACATTAAGCTAGCATTAACGAACACACATAATTCTATGAGAGTCGAAAGGATATTGCCCTATATTCGAACTCATGTATCTATACTGGGAATATCATCGGCGCTAATGTTGTATGTGTGTCTTTACTTATAACGTTAATCTAATATGCATAGAGATGTCAAATCTCGCGACATTAAATTTTGCGAAATGATATACATATAATCTTATTGTAAATCTGCTGCCCGTTTTTTGTGTTAACTATAAAATACGTCATTATATTAAAAAGCGACTGCTATACATGATAGCGGTATTGTGACTTTGCAAGCTTTCTCACTTATGTATTGGATAAAACTGGTATTATATGAGTCCATATCACAGCAATAAACGATCCAACCTTTAAAGGTGAACTTACACTATAATTAGTCTATGTAAAACTACTACGTGTGTTAACCTTTTTTAACTACCTTAACGAATGATTCATTTAAAAGAAACGCACAACGTATTTAGCTATATGGAAGTGGAGCTTTTCTCAGTAGCTGCCATCAGTTAATATTGCGACAAATTGTTCGAAGAGTTCGGGAATCAAGTAATATAAAGCTTTTATCTAGGCCACATATATACAAAAGGAAATTATCGCTGATATCATATGATAAGTAACTCTTTAATCTCCATGTTCTTTTTTGTCTATATAAATAGTTATTTCATTATTTTCCTCGTTTGTGATGTTAGCATTCTTAACTTACGCCGAAGAGTTGGATCTTAACTATATATTTAAATAGTATTCATAAGTTTCATAAAGTATTTCAAGAATAGTAAATGCACCAACAAAGGTCTTAATCAATTGCTTCTTTTTATTAATCGTGTTGCTTTGAAGGGGTAGGGAATAAATTCAGGTGAATATAAAATTAGTATATACTATTTCAATGTCAATAATTTATTATAGCAAACATAAAACAACCTACAGAAAGGAACACGCCATGTTTAATAAAAGCAAACAAAGCTTTTGCTATGGATCAACCAATCAAATAGTATTTACTTTATTGAACAGCTTAACGAACCACGTATTGAAGATGCTTTTGAATTTGTTTCAGAACAAAAATTGTGTCGGAGCACGGCCGAATTATTGTTTCAATTACTTGCAATTTGTTTTCATAAATTCAACTTTGAATTACACAATTTTACATACTAGTATAGACTGAAATTATATTAAATATTGCACATATTTTTAGATTGTCGCAATCATACAGACTCTTTATTAATATTGATTTCGATTAACCAAAGCACCAACACAATTGCCAAACTTACGTCTATGAAGTTCAATTCTGAAATTCTCCGAGATTCGTTTCCAAAGGGCAATTAAGCGTTTAATAAGCTAGTACGTTAGGGAAAACCGCGCTTAACGTAATTGTTTAGCAATGAGTGTGTCCCTTTTTGCTCAATAAAATAATATGTAGTGTCAAACTAAAGTAATCAACAGTTAAGGATTGAATTTCACAGAAAGCATGTGGATGCCGAGTGTTAAAAAGACAATTATTCCGACGGAATATATACCAGTTCAATGTAATTCAAAGAGCATCTTTTTTGCAGTGTATAATTTACTCTTGTTCCGACGGAATATTTGTCTTGTTCCTCGAATATGTTTATTCCCTAGAGTTCGACCGCTGCTGTATCTGTATGATGGGATTGCTTTATTCGCGGGAAGTGCAATTCCGCGAAAATGATAATGCCAATAGTTGTTATATAATATGCCAACAGTTATTATGCAATTTAATGTAATTCATCGCGGGCCCCCAAATGATTTCCGTTGTTTGAATATGATCATAGAAGAATTGCGTTATTATTTTCGTTATCTTTTGCTGTTATGAAATAATCGAGCTTCACACAGATTCATTATCCAATATTGGCTTTATACTTTGTTTCTATTTCGATTACATTTAATGTCTGAATGCTAATCAACGCGTTTAAAAAAAGGTTTTTATGGTTTGCATCTTTCTTTGATGTTTGCTGTATTGGTTTGAAAATAATACATAACACATTTAAGAAACCGTGTATTCTTTAAACAAGTAGCTAGACGAAATGTAACTTGGTACTTTAATATACAGTATAAGTCAAGTTCCTAAAATAGTACCAAGACATTAATAGGAGAGAAATACAGTGAAAACAACACAAAAACATCCTCGAATATTTATATGTATCTAACAGTTAGTACTGTAGGTATGTCGTTATGGAAAAGCGCAGGTTTGACGATAACCAAATGTAGTGTAATCTATGGTTTTACAAGTTCAGCTTACTGCACCAAGATTGGTATCCATATGAATGATGGTATTTCGTGTTAGTGACATTTTATTAACCCATTTATGCCTAGTGGACTATCCCATCCTTCTAAAATGGATCAATTTATTTTCAAAATTAGGGATGTCTAGTATATTTATTTCTTTATTTAGAATATTTTTTTTACAGAAATTCCTTTAAGCAAATAGCGTAGACTCTGATGAGACGCCGCATCATGCGGCGTCTCATCTGGTATACGCTGTTTGCCGAGGCCTTTTTCTAGACGCTAGGCATAAATGGGTTAACAACACATACAACGGAATTATGTGTCCTGATTTATTTTTTTGATTCGCATTATTCGCCTATTCAATATATATACACGGAAAATATTTCTTCATTTAGGACTTAACGTTTTTGCTGTATTCCGCATACGTTCACTTGGCGGACTATTTTGTTAAGTATCGGATTAAAATAACGTCTTCATATTGGTATGCTACCACACAAAATAGCATGGTTAACCCTTTGCATGCTGGGAAATTTGTCGTCTGCTAAATTGTCGTCTGCTGAAGTTCTAAAATTAGCATTTTCTTTGATTTTTTTTCAAATAATACTATCAGAATAGCAAACAGTTTGGATCCTGATGAGACGCCACGTTCTGTGGCGTCTCATCTGGATCCAAACTGTTTGCAAAGACCTTTAAAATTCGGTTCCCGCACTGAAAGGGTTAACTTCTCGATCATCAATTTCAACTTTTCTCAAACGCGAACATAAAGTGATTGGTAAAATAATAGAAGCAACCGAAGAACAGATAACATCACGAATCTACAAATCGACATATAATTATGAGTTAAGAGAAAATATGCATTTAATATTTACAAATTGAAAATATAAATAAAGTGTAAGAAATTAATATGTGCCATAAATGTGTTTCTCTTTAACATTAATGTCGATGCATGATTATATTGAGTGTTTTAATTATATTGTCGATATATAGGTATATGCAACAACATTATACATTAAAATCTTATTTCATAATGATTTCTCTGTGATGATAATATGAATAGTAACAACATTGTACGTGTGTGTTATTGTGTTACCCGGTACATCAAACCTAAGAAGTTTGGATATGGGGTTGGAAGCAAAATAATTCAGTCGAATACATGTTAACATCTACGGGTTATCTAGACTTTGAGGGGTCGTTGCTTTATTGTCCAATTGCTGTAAATCAGATTCTTCGACCGTTAACGTAACATGTAAGTTAATGTCGATAAGTTAATTCAGTTTCGATCTTAAAACAGCAAAATGCATCGCAGCGTTTTATCCTTCTAAAAAAAACACAAGACACCTTTAGTTAGAGTATTCGCAATATGTTACGAGTGTACATGTTGATTACTTTTACGTTTATCCCAAATAACATTTATACTGATTGCGCTTCATAAAATCAATAAAATCTATACTGCAGCCGTTGAATATCGTTCGGCAAATAGAACAGTTGCAAACAAGAATATGGAATCAACACAAGTGAATGTTTCACGAGTTAGATAATGCTTATCATAAAAGTGGTGTGTTGATTATGTATCTACAGTAACATTTCGACTTTTGTCTTATATATATTTGTATCATTATATTAAATGAACTTACGATCAGTTATATCATTATGCTTTATCATTGTTCAAATAACACATTAAAAGCACAACCTTTTAGCATGGCATTAAAAATAAGTGGACTAGCCGTCAGTATAAACGCTGTGGGTTGAAAGTATGTTTACAAAATATATGTTGATATATATGATAAGGACTATACCTGAAAACTATACATATTTTATCACCATTGTGTATGCCGCATAGTTAAATGCCAGCTGAACATGAGATACCTTTTTGAGCCAAACCGTCATATATCACAAATAAATCATATATCCCGCGATAATGCGTGTGCCATATATACGATAAGGCAAAATAAAACTCCAAATCTCTTATGTTGAGACACAACCTTGGCCGCTAGTCGTTTGTTCCAGACAAATAACCAATTACCTTACCAAAGCAAGATAATACACACATTAAGCCATACAACGTATAGAAATACTGGAATAACAGCCTTCGATCCGTCTGTTAAACCCATTGGGAGTAGAAGTAGATGCTTAATACTTATTTAATATAGCGACCAGATTAGGTCCAAATATGTAATCGAGTATACAAAAACGAACATCATTATTTCAGTATTATCATTGACGAATGGCATAATGGTCGTTAGTAACAAAGAACTTGTGCATCATGCGCAATGTTTAAGTGCAACAGACATGATAATATACGTGTCGACCTTTCCTATTGGAAGCCTATAAACGGCCTGTAAAAAGTAAATGTATGTTTTATTATTATATTTATCAATACTTGCTAAAAACAACAATACGTCAATGTGTAAAGGTGTGTCGACTGAACACTTCATTAAGATAGACTCGTTCTTATTGATAAATGTGCTTTTTGATAGTTGCATGTTGATTTGCTGATACATAACCATACTATTTCTATCCGAATAAAAACAAGATACTGAGACTAAATAGACAGCATACACTAATATCGACATCAACCTTTGAACTCAACAATCAAGTCTACATTATTACGATGCCATATTGACAGCATACACTAATATCGACATCAACCTTTGAACTCAACAATCAAGTCTACATTATTACGATGCCATACAACTGATATTAAACACTATTTGAATCTTAGTGTTGATATCTTAAAACCTAAACGTATAAAATACAACATGCTTTTAAAAATTGCGTCTTGAAAGATACTTTCTTATCTAATGCGTAAAATCCAGACAGGCAGTTAATATTTGGATATACTTGTATCTTTCTGCTGGTTGAAGAGATAACCTAGTTTGATTTTAATGTATGTCTATTGGTTGCAATACTTCAAATACTAAGTGCACACAACACACATTATAGAAGAACGCTACAAAGATAGAACATTGGTGCTGATAAAAGTAAGCGAATACTTCTTATCTAATGGAAGTGAGAGTTAATACTCAAGCTGAAACCCAACAACTTAATTGAGCGCGTTTTTTTGTTGTCCAATAACTTAAGCATAAGTATGGTTTGTAGTTATGAATATATGTTGAACTGATTACTGCAATGAACACCTAACAAGCATATTTGCATCGAAATAGTTCACATTTAAATTTGATAAAGGAAATACAATTTAACTGGCAATTATTATAACGTTCCATGGGAATCATTACTGAGCATATTTATAAATTGTTTTATTTGGTATCATCCCATCAGCTGACAATATCACGCACTGCTAAAACAGACCTGGTCATGTCATCATAAAAGGGATATGTGTGAGCCGAATGTTGGCATCTAGCTGCTTTTGACGTCGAATATTTTGTACAATTAGCAATAAACATTGCTTGCGTTTTACCAGTGTATTATTTGTAGAGAAGCGCACTACCCTTCAATATAATTATATAAGACAACATTAGTCATGTTTAGCGATACAAGTAAAACACGAACCCATGTCGGCCTTACGCATAGTTGCTGATGGTAATTAAGCGTTTATATAATGGTTTTGTATTATTAGTAGTATTTTGCATACATTTAATCTTATTACTTAATCACGTCAAGTTCATCTAATTTATCTTAATTTAATCTAAAGTTAAAACGAAAACATCCCGACAGATGTCTGTGTCAGTACACAATTCTTTGTTTTATGCACGCCATTTCTTTTCCAGAACGTTATCTTTCGGTGGCGTGTATAAAGCACTATGCGCGATCTCCCATTATGGAATCATGAATTGATGGAACAAAAATATCATTTTACTGACTTCAAATATATGTTTTAAGTATATATTTACAAAATTGTAAGCTTGCATGTACAAATTAAGAGTACACTAAGTAATTCATTTTGTGTCATAATCCCTCCTACCAGCGAAATACAAAGTGTATCATTCTATAGAGACCGCCGCTCTGAATTGTTGAACCCAAAAAGGATACTATAACCACGTTATAATAAAAAAAAGACTAGATGAAGTAGTGACATATCGTTGAGTTATATTGTATTACCACATTTCTTTATAAGATTAACTCAGTTGTGATATATATTTTCTATTCAAATCATCTCGGTAAGTTCGTTTTATTAATACGAACATTATCATCAAACACAAATACCTGTTTATCATGTTAAGATCACATAAGACGAAGGTAAAACATATGGAAGCGTATATTGTACACCCTGATGCTGTGGCATAGAGATGTGTAAAGTATAAGATGGTAAAAATAGCACCACACTGGAATTCGGAATGTGCCATTTTGTACACGGGTATCATCCACTAACTTATCCGTTGTGTAATGGAATGTTTTCCATTCTTTGTGTATTTATATATTAAATTATTTTCGTGTACAATAAGAGCATTAACTATAGACAAATAACACATTGATCAAGTTTAATCATATGTTTGTATGCAGAAATCTGCAAATGCAACCGAGTTTACAAACGGCTATTATTTCATAAACTGCTCCGGTTCATTTGAACAGCAAGAATGTAGAGTACATGACGTAGCGTGTGACGAAGAAGAAAGTGTATCGTGTTCATAAACTCATTTGAATATAGTAATACTGTAATAGGATGGCATAAGGGTCTTAATTTAATTATGCTAAACTAATTATTAAAGACCCTTGATGTACAATCGTCAATCATTGACTTAAATGGATTATTTATGGATTTTAAAGGTAAGAACTAAGATACTATTTCGAACGCGTTTTGCTTTTTGTTTGTACTTTTGTCGTTCCCTGTTCTCGGAGAAATGCTTTTAACATAATCGCCATTGATGCATCGGATCACACACGGCATACCCATAACAGAATATTAAAAACACGTTCTGTGTGTCCTTAAATTCGTCGTCCAAAGTCGGAAAACGTTTATACTAAATATAATTTTTTTATGACTCCAGTCAATGCTAAAATAATGGCATTTATCTATTGTACAGCACAGTTTCAGCTGCAATCGATTTATAAATTATCCAAATAAAACGGAAATGCAAAACTGCGTACTACGCATGCGCAAATGGGAAGTATATTTTTCGAACATTTCGCACGTGGTTGCTATGGCAGCGGGATACAGTATTTTTTGGACAGTATTTTTTTTTCCCGCTGGTGGCACGTGATTACCAATGTAGCGGGAAACAGTATTTTTGGACAGTACATTTATTCCTGCTGGGTCTGACAGTATGTCTATGTCACAATGGCCTATGGGAGTTTAGCATTGTGAATAAAAGTGAGGTATAATAATATATAAATCTTACATGTCTGACAGGGTGACAGTAAATTTGTCAACTTGAGGAAATACTGTCAACCGAGGCTAAGCCAAGGTTGACAGTATTTTTCCGAAAGTTGATAAATTTACTGTCAACCTGTCAGACATGTAATATCTAGTTTATTATACCGAACAAACTATTCAAACAGGAACAATTTATATGAACCATGAACAATTTTAATAATCAATTATTGTATTTAATATCAGCAATGAACAACCATTAATATGTTGAGCGGTTCAGATTTTCGGGCCGAGAAAAATGAACTTCGCTTTCTTTGGTACCGACCTAGTAATCGGTTTATGCCATCAATTTTCTTAGTCGTCAATTATTTCTTTAAAAATATATTACAGAACCAGCTTTCCATATTTTATTTTCATCACTTGATAACGCAATTTATGACGTACTCGTGTGACGTCATTTCGGTGACGAAACATTTTGGGACAACAATATGGTCGTGGTGTTTTTTTTACACTACAATATTTGTTTAAAGCATCGAACGAATCCAAAACGTATTTCGGGTTGTGTGTTTGTCATGCATAACACCTTAAGAACAGACACTGGAAGTGTATATCGTTGTAACTATTGTTATTAGCATTGGATTAAAGTTGCCATTGAGGTAAGCGTATCGTTTATATTAAATTGATTGTTTAATGACTCCTATCAAAGCTTAAATAATGGCATTAATTTATTTTACAGCACAGTTTCAGCTGCAAATGATAGATTATTTATCCAAATACAATTGAAATGAAAAACTGCGTGCTGCGCATGCGCGAATGGGACAGTTTAATGTTTAACCATTCCGCACGTGATTGCTAAGGTAGCGGGCGACAGTATTTTTTGGACAATTAATTTTTTTCCCGGTGGTGGCACGTGATTGCTAAGGTAGCGGGCGACAGTATTTTATGGACAGTACATTTTTTCCCGCTGTGTCTGACAGTATTTCTATGTCACGATGGCCTATGGGAGTTTAGCATTGTGAATAAAAGTGAGGTATAATATATCTATATGGTGCTATGGCTTGTCGTCATGCAGTAGACAGTACACGACGTCTCTTTTGCTGGAGTTAAATATATCCATTTAAGGTACACATGTTGAGTTGCTTCTAATAATGATGCATTATATATAATCACAAAATGAAAATATCAACATACCGATCTAAAAGATTTAACTGAGCATGCGGTAAACACAATGGGATCCATACTTATATTGGTATTCAATATATATATATATATATATATATATATATATATATATATATATATATATATATATATATATATATATATATATATAACAGTGTTTTATATAATGATACTAACCAGTATGTTGTTTGTTATACGGCACAACGTGATGCCCAGTCTCTTTATATAGCAACATACAAATATTCATATGCATATTGCACCAGCAACAGCAGATACACATGGTACTCAACTAAAAGAAAGAAAACAAACATTGCGAGATTTGTTTACCTATACAAGGAACATCGTCATTACCCAATACCCAGAAGATTAATTTGAATTAATGTTTAAAACGAGATATACACCCCTATTACAAGGATGGGTCAAACATATTGTAAAGAGCAACATCATACTTAAACGATGCTTAAAAACGTATTGTGTATGAACACGCCTTGGGTTGACCTAAATAAAAATGTAGCCTATACACCTTTACATAATTTGATGAATAAATAGCCTGGTAAAAGTTGTATAGCTGTACGAATGTGTTACGTTGATTTGTTTTTGTTATTACACATTAATTAATATTATAATAAGAATGCATTTATCTTGATAATGTTCGTTCTTTATTAGTTATAAAATAATATTGAACACATATTTCATTCTTTCCGAAATATTTTCCGTACAAGCATCAAGTATGGCTTAAAAGGGACAGTGATATTGAACCAAGTAATATGTTTTCTTC